>NW_027136896.1:900000-1117474 GCF_040869045.1 Eurosta solidaginis | reverse complement strand
GTTAAACAAATCCGTACACGGTATTTATCAATTTAACTCTAGAGTTAAAGGATATACAACGAGAAACAACGTTTGACAACCTTTAAACAGTTTTAATAACTATCTCAAAAATTGTCGCTCTGATGCAAACAACTGCTGAGTTATCTACTCAAATTTGTTGAACAAAACGACTTACGTATTTTAAGCATGCTAACCTTTAGCCCGGTAAGCAAATTAAAAAAAAACGCAATATGTAGGCTACACGAGAACGAAGCCGTCGAGTAACCAAAACAAATGGGTTAAACAAATTCGTACACGGTATTTATCAATTTAACTCTAGAATTAAAGGATATACAACGAGAAACATCGTTTGACAACCTTTAAACAGTTTTAATAACTATCTCAAAAATTGTCGCTCTGATGGAAACAACTGCTGAGTTATCTACTTAAATTTGTTGAACAAAACGACTTAGGTATTTTAAGCATGCTAACCTTTTGCCCGGTAAGCAAATTAAAAAAAAAAACGCAATATGTAGGCTACACGAGAACGGAGACGTCGAGTAACCAAAACAAATGCGTGAAACAAATTCGTACACGTTATTTATCAATTTAACTCTAGAATTAAAGGATATACAACGAGAAACATCGTTTGATAACCTTTAAATAGTTTTAATAACTATCTCAAAAATTGTCGCTCTGATGGAAACAACTGCTGAGGTATCTACTCAAATTTGTTGAACAAAACGACTTACGTATTTTAAGCATGCTAACCTTTAGACCGGTAAGCAAATAAAAAAAAAAACGCAATATGTAGGCTACACGAGAACGGAGACGTCGAGTAACCAAAACAAATGCCTTAAACAAATTCGTACACGTTATTTATCAATTTAATTCTAGAATTAAAGGATATACAACGAGAAACAACGTTTGACAACCTTTAAACAGTTTTAATAACTATCTCAAAAATTGTCGCTCTGATGGAAACAACTGCTGAGTTATCTACTCAAATTTGTTGAACAAAACGACTTACGTATTTTAAGCATGCTAACATTTAGCCCGGTAAGCAAATTAAAAAAAACGCAATAAGTAGGCTACACGAGAACGGAGACGTCGAGTAACCAAAACAAATGCGTTAAACAAATTCGTACACGTTATTTATCAATTTAACTCTAGAATTAAAGGATATACAACGAGAAACATCGTTTGACAACCTTTAAATAGTTTTAATAACTATCTCAAAAATTGTCGCTCTGATGCAAACAACTGCTGAGTTATCTACTCAAATTTGTTGAACAAAACGACTTACGTATTTTAAGCATGCTAACCTTTAGCCCGGTAAGCAAATTAAAAAAAACGCAATATGTAGGCTACACGAGAACGGAGCCGTCGAGTAACCAAAACAAATGCGTTAAACAAATTCGTACACGTTATTTATCAATTTAACTCTAGAATTAAAGGATATACAACGAGAAACAACGTTTGACAACCTTTAAACAGTTTTAATAACTATCTCAAAAATTGTCGCTCTGATGCAAACAACTGATGAGTTATCTACTCAAATTTGTTGAACAAAACGACTTACGTATTTTAAGAATGCTAACCTTCAGCCCGGTAAGCAAATTAAAAAAAAAACGCAATATGTAGGCTACACGAGAACGGAGACGTCGAGTAACCAAAACAAATGCGTTAAACAAATTCGTACACGTTATTTATCAATTTAACTCTAGAATTAAAGGATATACAACGAGAAACAACATTTGACAACCTTTAAACAGTTTTAATAACTATCTCAAAAATTGTCGCTCTGATGCAAACAACTGATGAGTTATCTACTCAAATTTGTTGAACAAAACGACTTACGTATTTTAAGCATGCTAACCTTTAGCCCGGTAAGCAAATTAAAAAAAAAACGCAATATGTAGGCTACACGAGAACGGAGACGTCGAGTAACCAAAACAAATGCGTTAAACAAATTCGTACACGTTATTTATCAATTTAACTCTAGAATTAAAGGATATACAACGAGAAATATCGTTTGACAACCTTTAAATAGTTTTAATAACTATCTCAAAAATTGTCGCTCTGATGCAAACAACTGATGAGTTATCTACTTAAATTTGTTGAACAAAACGACTTACGTATTTTAAGCATGTTAACCTTTAGCCCGGTAAGCAAATTAAAAAAAAACGCAATATGTAGGCTACACGAGAACGGAGACGTCGAGTAACCAAAACAAATGGGTTAAACAAATTCGTACACGTTATTTATCAATTTAACTCTAGAATTAAAGGATATACAACGAGAAACAACGTTTGACAACCTTTAAACAGTTTTAATAACTATCTCAAAAACTGTCGCCCTGATACAAACAATTGCTGAGTTATCTACTCAAATTTGTTGAACAAAACGACTTACGTATTTTAAGCATGCTAAACTTTAGCCCGGTAAGCAAATTAAAAAAAAAAACGCAATATGTAGGCTACACGAGAACGGAGCCGTCGGGTAACCAAAACAAATGGGTTAAACAAATTCGTACACGGTATTTATCAATTTAACTCTAGAAATAAAGGATATACAACGAGAAACTACGTTTGACAACCTTTAAACAGTTTTAATAACTATCTCAAAAATTGTCGCTCTGATGCAAACAACTGCTGAGTTATCTACTCAAATTTGTTGAACAAAACGACTTACGTATTTTAAGCATGCTAACCTTTAGCCCGGTAAGCAAATTAAAAAAAAAAACGCAATATGTAGGCTACACGAGAACGGAGCCGTCGAGTAACCAAAACAAATGGGTTAAACAAATTCGTATACGGTATTTATCAATTTAACCCTAGAATTAAAGGATATACAACGAGAAACAACGTTTGACAACCTTTAAACAGTTTTAATAACTATCTCAAAAATTGTCGCTCTGATGCAAACAACTGCTGAGTTATCTACTCAAATTTGTTGAACAAAACGACTTACGTATTTTAAGCATGCTAACCTTTAGCCCGGTAAGCAAATTAAAAAAAAAACGCAATATATAGGCTACAACAGAACGGAGCCATCGAGTAACCAAAACAAATGGGTTAAACAAATTCGTACACGGTATTTATCGATTTAACTCTAGAATTAAAGGATATACAACGAGAAACAACGTTTGACAACCTTTAAACAGTTTTAATAACTATCTCAAAAACGGTCGCCCTGATGCAAACAATTGCTGAGTTATCTACTCAAATTTCTTGAACAAAACGACTTACGTATTTTAAGCATGCTAACCTTTAGCCCGGTAAGCAAATTAAAAAAAAACGCAATATGTAGGCTACACGAGAACGGAGCCGTCAAGTAACCAAAACAAATGGGTTAAACAAATTCGTACACGGTATTTATCAATTTAACTATAGAATTAAAGGATATACAAAGAGAAACAACGTTTGACAACCTTTAAACAGTTTTAATAACTATCTCAAAAATTGTCGCTCTGATGCAAACAACTGCCGAGTTATCTACTCAAATTTGTTGAACAAAACGACTTACGTATTTTAAGCATGCTAACCTTTAGCCCGGTAAGCAAATTAAAAAAAAAAACGCAATATGTAGGCTACACGAGAACGGAGCCGTCCAGTAACCAAAACAAATGGGTTAAACAAATTCGTACACGGTATTTATCAATTTAACTCTAGAATTAAAGGATATACAACGATAAACAACGTTTGATAACCTTTAAACAGATTTAGTAACTATCTCAAAAATTGTCGCGCTGATGCAAAGAACTGCTGAGTTATCTACTCAAATTTGTTGAACAAAACGACTTACGCATTTTAAGCATGCTAACTTTTAGCCCGGTAAGCAAATTAAAAAAAAACGCAATATGTAGGCTACACGAGAACGGAGCATTCGAGTAACCAAAAAAAATGGGTTAAACAAATTCGTACACGGTATTTATCAATTTAACTCTAGAATTAATGGATATACAACGAGAAACATCGTTTGACAACCTTTAAATAGTTTTAATAACTATCTCAAAAATTGTCGCTCTGATGCAAACAACTGCTGAGTTATCTACTCAAATTTGTTGAACAAAACGACTTACGTATTTTAAGCATGCTAACCTTTAGCCCGGTAAGCAAATTAAAAAAAAACGCAATATGTAGGCTACACCAGAACAGAGCCGTCGAGTAACCAAAACAAATGGGTTAAACAAATTCGTACACGGTATTTATCGATTTAACTCTTGAATTAAAGGATATACAACGAGAAACAACGTTTGACAACCTTTAAACAGTTTTAATAACTATCTCAAAAACTGTCGCCCTGATACAAACAATTGCTGAGTTATCTACTCAAATTTGTTGAACAAAACGACTTGCGTATTTTAAGCATGCTAACCTTTAGCCCGGTAAGCAAATTAAAAAAAAACGCAATATGTAGGCTACACGAGAACGGAGCCGTCGAGTAACCAAAACAAATGGGTTAAACAAATTCGTACACGGTATTTATCAATTTAACTATAGAATTAAAGGATATACAACAAGAAACAACGTTTGACAACCTTTAAACAGTTTTAATAACTATCTCAAAAATTGTCGCTCTGATGCAAACAACTGCTGAGTTATCTACTCAAATTGGTTGAACAAAACGACTTACGTATTTTAAGCATGCCAACCTTTAGCCCGGTAAGCAAATTAAAAAAAAACGCAATATGTAGCCTACACGAGAACGGAGCCGTCGAGTAACCAAAACAAATGGGTTAAACAAATCCGTACACGGTATTTATCAATTTAACTCTAGAGTTAAAGGATATACAACGAGAAACAACGTTTGACAACCTTTAAACAGTTTTAATAACTATCTCAAAAATTGTCGCTCTGATGCAAACAACTGCTGAGTTATCTACTCAAATTTGTTGAACAAAACGACTTACGTATTTTAAGCATGCTAACCTTTAGCCCGGTAAGCAAATTAAAAAAAAACGCAATATGTAGGCTACACGAGAACGAAGCCGTCGAGTAACCAAAACAAATGGGTTAAACAAATTCGTACACGGTATTTATCAATTTAACTCTAGAATTAAAGGATATACAACGAGAAACATCGTTTGACAACCTTTAAACAGTTTTAATAACTATCTCAAAAATTGTCGCTCTGATGGAAACAACTGCTGAGTTATCTACTTAAATTTGTTGAACAAAACGACTTAGGTATTTTAAGCATGCTAACCTTTTGCCCGGTAAGCAAATTAAAAAAAAAAACGCAATATGTAGGCTACACGAGAACGGAGACGTCGAGTAACCAAAACAAATGCGTGAAACAAATTCGTACACGTTATTTATCAATTTAACTCTAGAATTAAAGGATATACAACGAGAAACATCGTTTGATAACCTTTAAATAGTTTTAATAACTATCTCAAAAATTGTCGCTCTGATGGAAACAACTGCTGAGGTATCTACTCAAATTTGTTGAACAAAACGACTTACGTATTTTAAGCATGCTAACCTTTAGACCGGTAAGCAAATAAAAAAAAAAACGCAATATGTAGGCTACACGAGAACGGAGACGTCGAGTAACCAAAACAAATGCCTTAAACAAATTCGTACACGTTATTTATCAATTTAATTCTAGAATTAAAGGATATACAACGAGAAACAACGTTTGACAACCTTTAAACAGTTTTAATAACTATCTCAAAAATTGTCGCTCTGATGGAAACAACTGCTGAGTTATCTACTCAAATTTGTTGAACAAAACGACTTACGTATTTTAAGCATGCTAACATTTAGCCCGGTAAGCAAATTAAAAAAAACGCAATAAGTAGGCTACACGAGAACGGAGACGTCGAGTAACCAAAACAAATGCGTTAAACAAATTCGTACACGTTATTTATCAATTTAACTCTAGAATTAAAGGATATACAACGAGAAACATCGTTTGACAACCTTTAAATAGTTTTAATAACTATCTCAAAAATTGTCGCTCTGATGCAAACAACTGCTGAGTTATCTACTCAAATTTGTTGAACAAAACGACTTACGTATTTTAAGCATGCTAACCTTTAGCCCGGTAAGCAAATTAAAAAAAACGCAATATGTAGGCTACACGAGAACGGAGCCGTCGAGTAACCAAAACAAATGCGTTAAACAAATTCGTACACGTTATTTATCAATTTAACTCTAGAATTAAAGGATATACAACGAGAAACAACGTTTGACAACCTTTAAACAGTTTTAATAACTATCTCAAAAATTGTCGCTCTGATGCAAACAACTGATGAGTTATCTACTCAAATTTGTTGAACAAAACGACTTACGTATTTTAAGAATGCTAACCTTCAGCCCGGTAAGCAAATTAAAAAAAAAACGCAATATGTAGGCTACACGAGAACGGAGACGTCGAGTAACCAAAACAAATGCGTTAAACAAATTCGTACACGTTATTTATCAATTTAACTCTAGAATTAAAGGATATACAACGAGAAACAACATTTGACAACCTTTAAACAGTTTTAATAACTATCTCAAAAATTGTCGCTCTGATGCAAACAACTGATGAGTTATCTACTCAAATTTGTTGAACAAAACGACTTACGTATTTTAAGCATGCTAACCTTTAGCCCGGTAAGCAAATTAAAAAAAAAACGCAATATGTAGGCTACACGAGAACGGAGACGTCGAGTAACCAAAACAAATGCGTTAAACAAATTCGTACACGTTATTTATCAATTTAACTCTAGAATTAAAGGATATACAACGAGAAATATCGTTTGACAACCTTTAAATAGTTTTAATAACTATCTCAAAAATTGTCGCTCTGATGCAAACAACTGATGAGTTATCTACTTAAATTTGTTGAACAAAACGACTTACGTATTTTAAGCATGTTAACCTTTAGCCCGGTAAGCAAATTAAAAAAAAACGCAATATGTAGGCTACACGAGAACGGAGACGTCGAGTAACCAAAACAAATGGGTTAAACAAATTCGTACACGTTATTTATCAATTTAACTCTAGAATTAAAGGATATACAACGAGAAACAACGTTTGACAACCTTTAAACAGTTTTAATAACTATCTCAAAAACTGTCGCCCTGATACAAACAATTGCTGAGTTATCTACTCAAATTTGTTGAACAAAACGACTTGCGTATTTTAAGCATGCTAACCTTTAGCCCGGTAAGCAAATTAAAAAAAAAACGCAATATGTAGGCTACACGAGAACGGAGCCGTCGAGTAACCAAAACAAATGGGTTAAACAAATTCGTACACGGTATTTATTAATTTAACTATAGAATTAAATGATATACAACGAGAAACAACGTTTGACAACCTTTAAACAGTTTTAATAACTATCTCAAAAATTGTCGCTCTGATGCAAACAACTGCTGAGTTATCTACTCAAATTGGTTGAACAAAACGACTTACGTATTTTAAGCATGCCAACCTTTAGCCCGGTAAGCAAATTAAAAAAAAACGCAATATGTAGCCTACACGAGAACGGAGCCGTCGAGTAACCAAAACAAATGGGTTAAACAAATTCGTACACGGTATTTATCAATTTAACTCTAGAGTTAAAGGATATACAACGAGAAACAACGTTTGATAACCTTTAAACAGTTTTAATAACTATCTCAAAAATTGTCGCTCTGATGCAAACAACTGCTGAGTTATCTACTCAAATTTGTTGAACAAAACGACTTACGTATTTTAAGCATGCTAACTTTTAGCTCGGTAAGCAAATTAAAAAAAAACGCAATATGTAGGCTACACGAAAACGAAGCCGTCGAGTAACCAAAACAAATGGGTTAAACAAATTCGTACACGGTATTTATCAATTTAACTCTAGAATTAAAGGATATACAACGAGAAACATCGTTTGACAACCTTTAAACAGTTTTAATAACTATCTCAAAAATTGCCGCTCTGATGGAAACAACTGCTGAGTTATCTACTCAAATTTGTTGAACAAAACGACTTAGGTATTTTAAGCATGCTAACCTTTAGCCCGGTAAGCAAATTAAAAAAAAACGCAATATGTAGGCTACACGAGAACGGAGACGTCGAGTAACCAAAACAAATGCGTGAAACAAATTCGTACACGTTATTTATCAATTTAACTCTAGAATTAAAGGATATACAACGAGAAACATCATTTGACAACCTTTAAATAGTTTTAATAACTATCTCAAAAATTGTCGCTCTGATGGAAACACCTGCTGAGTTATCTACTCAAATTTGTTGAACAAAACGACTTACGTATTTTAAGCATGCTAACCTTTAGACCGGTAAGAAAATAAAAAAAAAAACGCAATATGTAGGCTACACGAGAACGGAGACGTCGAGTAACCAAAACAAATGCGTTAAACAAATTCGTACACGTTATTTATCAATTTAATTCTAGAATTAAAGGATATACAACGAGAAACAACGTTTGACAACCTTTAAACAGTTTTAATAACTATCTCAAAAATTGTCGCTCTGATGGAAACAACTGCTGAGTTATCTACTCAAATTTGTTGAACAAAACGACTTACGTATTTTAAGCATGCTAACCTTTAGCCCGGTAAGCAAATTAAAAAAAACGCAATATGTAGGCTACACGAGAACGGAGACGTCGAGTAACCAAAACAAATGCGTTAAACAAATTCGTACACGTTATTTATCAATTTAACTCTAGAATTAAAGGATATACAACGAGAAACATCGTTTGACAACCTTTAAATAGTTTTAATAACTATCTTAAAAATTGTCGCTCTGATGCAAACAACTGCTGAGTTATCTACTCAAATTTGTTGAACAAAACGACTTACGTATTTTAAGCATGCTAACCTTTAGCCCGGTAAGCAAATTAAAAAAAAACGCAATATGTAGGCTACACGAGAACGGAGCCGTCGAGTAACCAAAACAAATGCGTTAAACAAATTCGTACACGTTATTTATCAATTTAACTCTAGAATTAAAGGATATACAACGAGAAACAACGTTTGACAACCTTTAAACAGTTTTAATAACTATCTCAAAAATTGTCGCTCTGATGCAAACAACTGATGAGTTATCTACTCAAATTTGTTGAACAAAACGACTTACGTATTTTAAGCATGCTAACCTTCAGCCCGGTAAGCAAATTAAAAAAAAAACGCAATATGTAGGCTACACGAGAACGGAGACGTCGAGTAACCAAAACAAATGCGTTAAACAAATTCGTACACGTTATTTATCAATTTAACTCTAGAATTAAAGGATATACAACGAGAAACCACGTTTGACAACCTTTAAACAGTTTTAATAACTATCTCAAAAATTGTCGCTCTGATGCAAACAACTGATCAGTTATCTACTCAAATTTGTTGAACAAAACGACTTACGTATTTTAATTCTAGAGTTAAATTGATAAATAACGTGTACGAATTTGTTTAACGCATTTGTTTTGGTTACTCGACGTCTTGACAAATTACTCGACAAATTTGAGTAGATAACTCATCAGTTGTTTGCATCAGAGCGACAATTTTTGAGATAGTTACTAAAACTGTTTAAAGGTTGTCAAACGTTGTTTCTCGTAGTATATCCTTTAATTCTAGAGTTAAATTGATAAATAAAGTGTACGAATTTGTTTAACCCATTTGTTTTGGTTACTCGACGTCTCCGTTCTCGTGTAGCCTACATATTGTTTTTTTTTTTAATTTGCTTACCGGGCTAAAGGTTAACATGCTTAAAATACGTAAGTCCTTTTGTTCAACAAATTTAAGTAGATAACTCATCAGTTGTTTGCATCAGAGCGACAATTTTTGAGATAGTTATTAAAACTATTTAAAGGTTGTCAAACGATGTTTCTCGTTGTATATCCTTTAATTCTAGAGTTAAATTGATAAATAACGTGTACGAATTTGTTTAACGCATTTGTTTTAGTTACTCGACGTCTCCGTTCTCGTGTAGCCTACATATTGCGTTTTTTTTTTAATTTGCTTACCGGGCTAAAGGTTAGCTTGCTTAAAATACGTAAGTCGTTTTGTTCAACAAATTTGAGTAGATAACTCATCAGTTGTTTGCATCAGAGCGACGATTTTTGAGATAGTTATTAAAACTGTTTAAAGGTTGTCAAACGTTGTTTCTCGTTGTATATCCTTTAATTCTAGAGTTAAATTGATAAATAACGTGTACGAATTTGTTTAACGCATTTGTTTTGGTTACTCGACGGCTCCGTTCTCGTGTAGCCTACATATTGCGTTTTTTTTTAATTTGCTTACCGGGCTAAAGGTTAGCATGCTTAAAATACGTAAGTCGTTTTGTTCAACAAATTTGAGTAGATAACTCAGCAGTTGTTTCCATCAGAGCGACAATTTTTGAGATAGTTATTAAAACTGTTTAAAGGTTGTCAAACGTTGTTTCTCGTTGTATATCCTTTAATTCTAGTGTTAAATTGATAAATACCGTGTACGAATTTGTTTAGTTTTAATAACTATCTCAAAAATTGTCGCTCTGATGGAAACAACTGAAGAGTTATCTACTTAAATTTGTTGAACAAAACGACTTACGTTTTTTAAGCATGTTAACCTTTAGGCCGGTAAGCAAATTAAAAAAAAAACGCAATATGTAGGCTACACGAGAACGGAGACGTCGAGTAACCAAAACAAATGCGTTAAACAAATTCGTACACGTTATTTATCAATTTAACTCTAGAATTAAAGGATATACAACGAGAAACAACGTTTGACAACCTTTAAACAGTTTTAATAACTATCTCAAAAATTGTCGCTCTGACGGAAACAACTGCTGAGTTATCTACTCAAATTTGTTGAACAAAACGACTTACGTATTTTAAGCATGTTAACCTTTAGCCCGGTAAGCAAATTAAAAAAAAACGCAATATGTAGGCTACACGAGAACGGAGACGTCGAGTAACCAAAACAAATGCGTTAAACAAATTCGTACACGTTATTTATCAATTTAACTCTAGAATTAAAGGATATACAACGAGAAACATCGTTTGACAACCTTTAAACAGTTTTAATAACTATCTCAAAAATTGTCGCTCTGATGCAAACAACTGCTGAGTTATCTACTCAAATCTGTTGAACAAAACGACTTACGTATTCTAAGCATGCTAACCTTTAGCCCGGTAAGCAAATTAAAAAAAAACGCAATATGTAGGCTACACGAGAACGGAGACGTCGAGTAACCAAAACAAATGCGTTAAACAAATTCGTACACGTTATTTATCAATTTAACTCTAGAATTAAAGGATATACAACGAGAAACAACGTTTGACAACCTTTAAACAGTTTTAATAACTATCTCAAAAATTGTCGCTCTGATGCAAACAACTGCTGAGTTATCTACTCAAATTTGTTGAACAAAACGGCTTACGTATTTTAAGCATGCTAACCTTTAGCCCGGTAAGCAAATTAAAAAAAAAACGCAATATGTAGGCTACACGAGAACGGAGACGTCGAGTAACCAAAACAAATGCGTTAAACAAATTCGTACACGTTATTTATCAATTTAACTCTAGAATTAAAGGATATACAACGAGAAACAACGTTTGACAACCTTTAAACAGTTTTAATAACTATCTCAAAAATTGGCGCTCTGATGGAAACAACTGCTGAGTTATCTACTTAAATTTGTTGAACAAAACGACTTACGTTTTTTAAGCATGTTAACCTTTAGGCCGGTAAGCAAATTAAAAAAAAACCCAATATGTAGGCTACACGAGAACGGAGACGTCGAGTAACCAAAACAAATGCGTTAAACAAATTCGTACACGTTATTTATCAATTTAACTCTAGAATTAAAGGATATACAACGAGAAACAACGTTTGACAACCTTTAAACAGTTTTAATAACTATCTCAAAAATTGTCGCTCTGACGGAAACAACTGCTGAGTTATCTACTCAAATTTGTTGAACAAAACGACTTACGTATTTTAAGCATGTTAACCTTTAGCCCGGTAAGCAAATTAAAAAAAAAACGCAATATGTAGGCTACACGAGAACGGAGACGTCGAGTAACCAAAACAAATGCGTTAAACAAATTCGTACACGTTATTTATCAATTTAACTCTAGAATTAAAGGATATACAACGAGAAACATCGTTTGACAACCTTTAAACAGTTTTAATAACTATCTCAAAAATTGTCGCTCTGATGCAAACAACTGCTGAGTTATCTACTCAAATCTGTTGAACAAAACGACTTACGTATTCTAAGCATGCTAACCTTTAGCCCGGTAAGCAAATTAAAAAAAAACGCAATATGTAGGCTACACGAGAACGGAGACGTCGAGTAACCAAAACAAATGCGTTAAACAAATTCGTACACGTTATTTATCAATTTAACTCTAGAATTAAAGGATATACAACGAGAAACAACGTTTGACAACCTTTAAACAGTTTTAATAACTATCTCAAAAATTGTCGCTCTGATGCAAACAACTGCTGAGTTATCTACTCAAATTTGTTGAACAAAACGACTTACGTATTTTAAGCATGCTAACCTTTAGCCCGGTAAGCAAATTAAAAAAAAAACGTAATATGTAGGCTACACGAGAACGGAGACGTCGAGTAACCAAAACAAATGCGTTAAACAAATTCGTACACGTTATTTATCAATTTAACTCTAGAATTAAAGGATATACAACGAGAAACAACGTTTGACAACCTTTAAATAGTTTTAATAACTATCTCAAAAATTGTCGCTCTGATGCAAACAACAGATGAGTTATCTACTCAAATTTGTTGAACAAAACGACTTACGTATTCTAAGCATGCTAACCTTTAGCCCGGTAAGCAAATTAAAAAAAAAACGCAATATGTAGGCTACACGAGAACGGAGACGTCGAGTAACCAAAACAAATGCGTTAAACAAATTCGTACACGTTATTTATCAATTTAACTCTAGAATTAAAGGATATACAACGAGAAACAACGTTTGACAACCTTTAAACAGTTTTAATAACTATCTCAAAAATTGTCGCTCTGACGGAAACAACTGCTGAGTTATCTACTCAAATTTGTTGAACAAAACGACTTACGTATTTTAAGCATGCTAACCTTTAGCCCGGTAAGCAAATTTAAAAAAAAACGCAATATGTAGGCTACACGAGAACGGAGCCGTCGAGTAACCAAAACAAATGGGTTAAACAAATTCGTACACGGTATTTATCAATTTAACACTAGAATTAAAGGATATACAACGAGAAACAACGTTTGACAACCTTTAAACAGTTTTAATAACTATCTCAAAAATTGGCGCTCTGATGGAAACAACTGCTGAGTTATCTACTCAAATTTGTTGAACAAAACGACTTACGTATTTTAAGCATGCTAACCTTTAGCCCGGTAAGCAAATTAAAAAAAAACGCAATATGTAGGCTACACGAGAACGGAGCCGTCGAGTAACCAAAACAAATGCGTTAAACAAATTCGTACACGTTATTTATCAATTTAACTCTAGAATTAAAGGATATACAACGAGAAACAACGTTTGACAACCTTTAAACAGTTTTAATAACTATCTCAAAATTTGTCGCTCTGATGCAAACAACTGATGAGTTATCTACTCAAATTTGTTGAACAAAACGACTTACGTATTTTAAGCATGCTAACCTTTAGCCCGGTAAGCAAATTAAAAAAAAACGCAATATGTAGGCTACATGAGAACGGAGACGTCGAGTAACCAAAACAAATGCGTTAAACAAATTCGTACACGTTATTTATCAATTTAACTCTAGAATTAAAGGATATACAACGAGAAACAACGTTTGACAACCTTTAAACAGTTTTAATAACTATCTCAAAAATTGTCGCTCTGATGCAAACAACTGATGAGTTATCTACTCAAATTTGTTGAACAAAACGACTTACGTATTTTAAGCATGCTAACCTTTAGCCCGGTAAGCAAATTAAAAAAAAAAACGCAATATGTAGGCTACACGAGAACGGAGACGTCGAGTAACCAAAACAAATGCGTTAAACAAATTCGTACACGTTATTTATCAATTTAACTCTAGAATTAAAGGATATACATCGAGAAATATCGTTTGACAACCTTTAAATAGTTTTAATAACTATCTCAAAAATTGTCGCTCTGATGCAAACAACTGATGAGTTATCTACTTAAATTTGTTGAACAAAACGACTTACGTATTTTAAGCATGTTAACCTTTAGCCCGGTAAGCAATTAAAAAAAAAAACGCAATATGTAGGCTACACGAGAACGGAGACGTCGAGTAACCAAAACAAATGGGTTAAACAAATTCGTACACGTTATTTATCAATTTAACTCTAGAATTAAAGGATATACAACGAGAAACAACGTTTGACAACCTTTAAACAGTTTTAATAACTATCTCAAAAATTGTCGCTCTGATGCAAACAACTGATGAGTTATCTAGTCAAATTTGTTGAACAAAACGATTTACGTATTTTAAGCATGCTAACCTTTAGTCCGGTAAGCAAATTAAAAAAAAAAACGCAATATGTAGGCTACACGAGAACGGAGACGTCGAGTAACCAAAACAAATGCGTTAAACAAATTCGTACAAGTTATTTATCAATTTAACTCTAGAATTAAAGGATATACAACGAGAAACAACGTTTGACAACCTTTAAACAGTTTTAATAACTATCTCAAAAATTGTCGCTCTGATGCAAACAACTGCTGAGTTATCTACTCAAATTTGTTGAACAAAACGACTTACGTATTTTAAGCATGCTAGCGTTTAGCCCGGTAAGCAAATTAAAAAAAAAAAAACGCAATATGTAGGCTACACGAGAACGGAGACGTCGAGTAACCAAAACAAATGCGTTAAACAAATTCGTACACGTTATTTATCAATTTAATTCTAGAATTAAAGGATATACAACGAGAAACATCGTTTGACAACCTTTAAATAGTTTTAATAACTATCTCAAAAATTGTCGCTCTGATGCAAACAACTGATGAGTTATCTACTCAAATTTGTTGAACAAAACGACTTACGTATTTTAAGCATGCTAACCTTTAGCCCGGTAAGCAAATTAAAAAAAAAAACGCAATATGTAGGCTACACGAGAACGGAGACGTCGAGTAACCAAAACAAATGCGTTAAACAAATTCGTACACGTTATTTATCAATTTAACTCTAGAATTAAAGGATATACAACGAGAAACAACGTTTGACAACCTTTAAACAGTTTTAATAACTATCTCAAAAATTGTCGCTCTGATGCAAACAACTGATGAGTTATCTACTCCAATTTGTTGAACAAAACGACTTACGTATTTTAAGCATGCTAACCTTTAGCCCGGTAAGCAAATTAAAAAAAAAAAACGCAATATGTAGGCTACACGAGAACGGAGACGTCGAGTAACCAAAACAAATGCGTTAAACAAATTCGTACACGTTATTTATCAATTTAACTCTAGAATTAAAGGATATACAACGAGAAACATCGTTTGACAACCTTTAAATAGTTTTAATAACTATCTCAAAAATTGTCGCTCTGATGCAAACAACTGATGAGTTATCTACTTAAATTTGTTGAACAAAACGACTTACGTATTTTAAGCATGTTAACCTTTAGCCCGGTAAGCAAATTAAAAAAAACGTAATATGTAGGCTACACGAGAACGGAGCCGTCGAGTAACCAAAACAAATGGGTTAAACAAATTCGTACACGGTATTTATCAATTTAACACTAGAATTAAAAGATATACAACGAGAAACATCGTTTGACAACCTTTAAACAGTTTTAATAACTATCTCAAAAATTGTCGCTCTGATGGAAACAACTGCTGAGTTATCTACTCAAATTTGTTGAACAAAACGACTTACGTATTTTAAGCATGCTAACCTTTAGCCCGGTAAGCAAATTAAAAAAAAAACGCAATATGTAGGCTACACGAGAACGGAGCCGTCGAGTAACCAAAACAAATGCGTTAAACAAATTCGTACACGTTATTTATCAATTTAACTCTAGAATTAAAAGATTTACAACGAGAAACATCGTTTGACAACCTTTAAATAGTTTTAATAACTATCTCAAAAATTGTCGCTCTGATGCAAACAACAGATGAGTTATCTACTCAAATTTGTTGAACAAAACGACTTACGTATTCTAAGCATGCTAACCTTTAGCCCGGTAAGCAAATTAAAAAAAAACGCAATATGTAGGCTACACGAGAACGGAGACGTCGAGTAACCAAAACAAATGCGTTAAACAAATTCGTATACGTTATTTATCAATCTAACTGTAGAATTAAAGGATATACAACGAGAAACAACGTTTGACAACCGTTAAACAGTTTTAATAACTATCTCAAAAATTGTCGCTCTGATGCAAACAACTGCTGAGTTATCTACTCAAATTTGTTGAACAAAACGACTTACGTGTTTTAAGTATGCTAACCTTTAGCCCGGTAAGCAAATTAAAAAAAAACGCAATATGTAGGCTACACGAGAACGGAGCCGTCGAGTAACCAAAACAAATGCGTTAAACAAATTCGTACACGTTATTTATCAATTTAACTCTAGAATTAAAAGATTTACAACGAGAAACATCGTTTGACAACCTTTAAATAGTTTTAATAACTATCTCAAAAATTGTCGCTCTGATGCAAACAACAGATGAGTTATCTACTCAAATTTGTTGAACAAAACGACTTACGTATTTTAAGCATGCTAACCTTTAGCCCGGTAAGCAAATTAAAAAAAAAAACGCAATATGTAGGCTACACGAGAACGGAGACGTCGAGTAACCAAAACAAATGCGTTAAACAAATTCGTACACGTTATTTATCAATTTAACTCTAGAATTAAAGGATATACAACGAGAAACGACGTTTGACAACCTTTAAACAGTTTTAATAACTATCTCAAAAATTGTCGCTCTGATGCAAACAACTGCTGAGTTATCTACTCAAATTTGTTGAACAAAACGACTTACGTGTTTTAAGTATGCTAACCTTTAGCCCGGTAAGCAAATTAAAAAAAAAAAAACGCAATATGTAGGCTACACGAGAACGGAGCCGTCGAGTAACCAAAACAAATGCGTTAAACAAATTCGTACACGTTATTTATCAATTTAACTCTAGAATTAAAAGATTTACAACGAGAAACATCGTTTGACAACCTTTAAATAGTTTTAATAACTATCTCAAAAATTGTCGCTCTGATGCAAACAACAGATGAGTTATCTACTCAAATTTGTTGAACAAAACGACTTACGTATTCTAAGCATGCTAACCTTTAGCCCGGTAAGCAAATTAAAAAAAAAACGCAATATGTAGGCTACACGAGAACGGAGACGTCGAGTAACCAAAACAAATGCGTTAAACAAATTCGTATACGTTATTTATCAATTTAACTGTAGAATTAAAGGATATACAACGAGAAACAACGTTTGACAACCTTTAAACAGTTTTAATAACTATCTCAAAAATTGTCGCTCTGACGGAAACAACTGCTGAGTTATCTACTCAAATTTGTTGAACAAAACGACTTACGTATTTTAAGCATGCTAACCTTTAGCCCGGTAAGCAAATTAAAAAAAAAAACGCAATATGTAGGCTACACGAGAACGGAGCCGTCGAGTAACCAAAACAAATGGGTTAAACAAATTCGTACACGGTATTTATCAATTTAACACTAGAATTAAAGGATATACAACGAGAAACAACGTTTGACAACCTTTAAATAGTTTTAATAACTATCTCAAAAATTGTCGCTCTGATGGAAACAACTGCTGAGTTATCTACTCAAATTTGTTGAACAAAACGACTTACGTATTTTAAGCATGCTAACCTTTAGCCCGGTAAGCAAATTAAAAAAAACGCAATATGTAGGCTACACGAGAACGGAGCCGTCGAGTAACCAAAACAAATGCGTTAAACAAATTCGTACACGTTATTTATCAATTTAACTCTAGAATTAAAGGATATACAACGAGAAACAACGTTTGACAACCTTTAAACAGTTTTAATAACTATCTCAAAAATTGTCGCTCTGATGCAAACAACTGATGAGTTATCTACTCAAATTTATTGAACAAAACGACTTACGTATTTTAAGCATGCTAACCTTTAGCCCGGTAAGCAAATTAAAAAAAAAAAAAAAACGCAATATGTAGGCTACACGAGAACGGAGACATCGAGGAACCAAAACAAATGCGTTAAACAAATTCGTACACGTTATTTATCAATTTAACTCTAGAATTAAAGGATATACAACGAGAAACATCGTTTGACAACCTTTAAATAGTTTTAATAACTATCTCAAAAATTGTCGCTCTGATGCAAACAACTGCTGAGTTAACTACTCAAATTTGTTGAACATAACGACTTACGTATTTTAAGCATGCTAACCTTTAGCCCGGTAAGCAAATTAAAAAAAAAAACGCAATATGTAGGCTACACGAGAACGGAGACGTCGAGTAACCAAAACAAATGCGTTAAACAAATTCGTACACGTTATTTATCAATTTAACTCTAGAATTAAAGGATATACATCGAGAAATATCGTTTGACAACCTTTAAATAGTTTTAATAACTATCTCAAAAATTGTCGCTCTGATGCAAACAACTGATGAGTTATCTACTTAAATTTGTTGAACAAAACGACTTACGTATTTTAAGCATGTTAACCTTTAGCCCGGTAAGCAATTAAAAAAAAAAACGCAATATGTAGGCTACACGAGAACGGAGACGTCGAGTAACCAAAACAAATTGGTTAAACAAATTCGTACACGTTATTTATCAATTTAACTCTAGAATTAAAGGATATACAACGAGAAACAACGTTTGACAACCTTTAAACAGTTTTAATAACTATCTCAAAAATTGTCGCTCTGATGCAAACAACTGATGAGTTATCTAGTCAAATTTGTTGAACAAAACGATTTACGTATTTTAAGCATGCTAACCTTTAGTCCGGTAAGCAAATTAAAAAAAAAAACGCAATATGTAGGCTACACGAGAACGGAGACGTCGAGTAACCAAAACAAATGCGTTAAACAAATTCGTACAAGTTATTTATCAATTTAACTCTAGAATTAAAGGATATGCAACGAGAAACAACGTTTGACAACCTTTAAACAGTTTTAATAACTATCTCAAAAATTGTCGCTCTGATGCAAACAACTGCTGAGTTATCTACTCAAATTTGTTGAACAAAACGACTTACGTATTTTAAGCATGCTAGCCTTTAGCCCGGTAAGCAAATTAAAAAAAAAAAAACGCAATATGTAGGCTACACGAGAACGGAGACGTCGAGTAACCAAAACAAATGCGTTAAACAAATTCGTACACGTTATTTATCAATTTAATTCTAGAATTAAAGGATATACAACGAGAAACATCGTTTGACAACCTTTAAATAGTTTTAATAACTATCTCAAAAATTGTCGCTCTGATGCAAACAACTGATGAGTTATCTACTCAAATTTGTTGAACAAAACGACTTACGTATTTTAAGCATGCTAACCTTTAGCCCGGTAAGCAAATTAAAAAAAAAAACGCAATATGTAGGCTACACGAGAACGGAGACGTCGAGTAACCAAAACAAATGCGTTAAACAAATTCGTACACGTTATTTATCAATTTAACTCTAGAATTAAAGGATATACAACGAGAAACAACGTTTGACAACCTTTAAACAGTTTTAATAACTATCTCAAAAATTGTCGCTCTGATGCAAACAACTGATGAGTTATCTACTCAAATTTGTTGAACAAAACGACTTACGTATTTTAAGCATGCTAACCTTTAGCCCGGTAAGCAAATTAAAAAAAACGCAATATGTAGGCTACACGAGAACGGAGACGTCGGGTAACCAAAACAAATGCGTTAAACAAATTCGTACACGTTATTTATCAATTTAACTCTAGAATTAAAGGATATACAACGAGAAACAACGTTTGACACCCTTTAAACAGTTTTAATAACTATCTCAAAAATTGTCGCTCTGATGCAAACAACTGATGAGTTATCTACTCAAATTTGTTGAACAAAACGACTTACGTATTTTAAGCATGCTAACCTTTAGCCCGGTAAGCAAATTAAAAAAAACGTAATATGTAGGCTACACGAGAACGGAGCCGTCGAGTAACCAAAACAAATGGGTTAAACAAATTCGTACACGGTATTTATCAATTTAACACTAGAATTAAAAGATATACAACGAGAAACATCGTTTGACAACCTTTAAACAGTTTTAATAACTATCTCAAAAATTGTCGCTCTGATGGAAACAACTGCTGAGTTATCTACTCAAATTTGTTGAACAAAACGACTTACGTATTTTAAGCATGCTAACCTTTAGCCCGGTAAGCAAATTAAAAAAAAAACGCAATATGTAGGCTACACGAGAACGGAGCCGTCGAGTAACCAAAACAAATGCGTTAAACAAATTCGTACACGTTATTTATCAATTTAACTCTAGAATTAAAAGATTTACAACGAGAAACATCGTTTGACAACCTTTAAATAGTTTTAATAACTATCTCAAAAATTGTCGCTCTGATGCAAACAACAGATGAGTTATCTACTCAAATTTGTTGAACAAAACGACTTACGTATTCTAAGCATGCTAACCTTTAGCCCGGTAAGCAAATTAAAAAAAAACGCAATATGTAGGCTACACGAGAACGGAGACGTCGAGTAACCAAAACAAATGCGTTAAACAAATTCGTATACGTTATTTATCAATTTAACTGTAGAATTAAAGGATATACAACGAGAAACAACGTTTGACAACCGTTAAACAGTTTTAATAACTATCTCAAAAATTGTCGCTCTGATGCAAACAACTGCTGAGTTATCTACTCAAATTTGTTGAACAAAACGACTTACGTGTTTTAAGTATGCTAACCTTTAGCCCGGTAAGCAAATTAAAAAAAAACGCAATATGTAGGCTACACGAGAACGGAGCCGTCGAGTAACCAAAACAAATGCGTTAAACAAATTCGTACACGTTATTTATCAATTTAACTCTAGAATTAAAAGATTTACAACGAGAAACATCGTTTGACAACCTTTAAATAGTTTTAATAACTATCTCAAAAATTGTCGCTCTGATGCAAACAACAGATGAGTTATCTACTCAAATTTGTTGAACAAAACGACTTACGTATTTTAAGCATGCTAACCTTTAGCCCGGTAAGCAAATTAAAAAAAAAAACGCAATATGTAGGCTACACGAGAACGGAGACGTCGAGTAACCAAAACAAATGCGTTAAACAAATTCGTACACGTTATTTATCAATTTAACTCTAGAATTAAAGGATATACAACGAGAAACAACGTTTGACAACCTTTAAACAGTTTTAATAACTATCTCAAAAATTGTCGCTCTGATGCAAACAACTGCTGAGTTATCTACTCAAATTTGTTGAACAAAACGACTTACGTGTTTTAAGTATGCTAACCTTTAGCCCGGTAAGCAAATTAAAAAAAAAAACGCAATATGTAGGCTACACGAGAACGGAGCCGTCGAGTAACCAAAACAAATGCGTTAAACAAATTCGTACACGTTATTTATCAATTTAACTCTAGAATTAAAAGATTTACAACGAGAAACATCGTTTGACAACCTTTAAATAGTTTTAATAACTATCTCAAAAATTGTCGCTCTGATGCAAACAACAGATGAGTTATCTACTCAAATTTGTTGAACAAAACGACTTACGTATTCTAAGCATGCTAACCTTTAGCCCGGTAAGCAAATTAAAAAAAAAACGCAATATGTAGGCTACACGAGAACGGAGACGTCGAGTAACCAAAACAAATGCGTTAAACAAATTCGTATACGTTATTTATCAATTTAACTGTAGAATTAAAGGATATACAACGAGAAACAACGTTTGACAACCTTTAAACAGTTTTAATAACTATCTCAAAAATTGTCGCTCTGACGGAAACAACTGCTGAGTTATCTACTCAAATTTGTTGAACAAAACGACTTACGTATTTTAAGCATGCTAACCTTTAGCCCGGTAAGCAAATTAAAAAAAAAACGCAATATGTAGGCTACACGAGAACGGAGCCGTCGAGTAACCAAAACAAATGGGTTAAACAAATTCGTACACGGTATTTATCAATTTAACACTAGAATTAAAGGATATACAACGAGAAACAACGTTTGACAACCTTTAAATAGTTTTAATAACTATCTCAAAAATTGTCGCTCTGATGGAAACAACTGCTGAGTTATCTACTCAAATTTGTTGAACAAAACGACTTACGTATTTTAAGCATGCTAACCTTTAGCCCGGTAAGCAAATTAAAAAAAACGCAATATGTAGGCTACACGAGAACGGAGCCGTCGAGTAACCAAAACAAATGCGTTAAACAAATTCGTACACGTTATTTATCAATTTAACTCTAGAATTAAAGGATATACAACGAGAAACAACGTTTGACAACCTTTAAACAGTTTTAATAACTATCTCAAAAATTGTCGCTCTGATGCAAACAACTGATGAGTTATCTACTCAAATTTATTGAACAAAACGACTTACGTATTTTAAGCATGCTAACCTTTAGCCCGGTAAGCAAATTAAAAAAAAAAAAAAAACGCAATATGTAGGCTACACGAGAACGGAGACATCGAGGAACCAAAACAAATGCGTTAAACAAATTCGTACACGTTATTTATCAATTTAACTCTAGAATTAAAGGATATACAACGAGAAACATCGTTTGACAACCTTTAAATAGTTTTAATAACTATCTCAAAAATTGTCGCTCTGATGCAAACAACTGCTGAGTTAACTACTCAAATTTGTTGAACATAACGACTTACGTATTTTAAGCATGCTAACCTTTAGCCCGGTAAGCAAATTAAAAAAAAAACGCAATATGTAGGCTACACGAGAACGGAGACGTCGAGTAACCAAAACAAATGCGTTAAACAAATTCGTACACGTTATTTATCAATTTAACTCTAGAATTAAAGGATATACAACGAGAAACAACGTTTGACAACCTTTAAACAGTTTTAATAACTATCTCAAAAATTGTCGCTCTGATACAAACATCTGCTGAGTTATCTACTCAAATTTGTTGAACAAAACGACTTACGTATTTTAAGCATGCTAACCTTTAGCCCGGTAATTAAATTTAAAAAAAACGCAATATGTAGGCTACACGAGAACGGAGACGTCGAGTAACCAAAACAAATGCGTTAAACAAATTCGTACACGTTATTTATCAATTTAACTCTAGAATTAAAGGATATACAACGAGAAACAACGTTTGACAACCTTTAAACAGTTTTAATAACTATCTCAAAAATTGTCGCTCTGATGCAAACAACTGATGAGTGATGTACTCAAATTTGTTGAACAAAAGACTTACGTATTTTAAGCATGCTAACCTTTAGCCCGGTAAGCAAATTAAAAAAAAAACGCAATATGTAGGATACACGAGAACGGAGACGTCGAGTAACCAAAACAAATGCGTTAAACAAATTCGTACACGTTATTTATCAATTTAACTCTAGAATTAAAGGATATACAACGAGAAACAACGTTTGACAACCTTTAAACAGTTTTAATAACTATCTCAAAAATTGTCGCTCTGATGGAAACAACTGCTGAGTTATCTACTCAAATTTGTTGAACAAAACGACTTACGTATTTTAAGCATGCTAACCTTTAGCCCGGTAAGCAAATTAAAAAAAAAAACGCAATATGTAGGCTACACGAGAACGGAGACGTCGAGTAACCAAAACAAATGCGTTAAACAAATTCGTACACGTTATTTATCAATTTAACTCTAGAATTAAAGGATATACAACGAGAAACATCATTTGACAACCTTTAAATAGTTTTAATAACTATCTCAAAAATTGTCGCTCTGATGGAAACAACTGCTGAGTTATCTACTCAAATTTGTTGAACAAAACGACTTACGTATTTTAAGCATGCTAACCTTTAGCCCGGTAAGCAAATAAAAAAAAAAACGCAATATGTAGGCTACACGAGAACGGAGACGTCGAGTAACCAAAACAAATGCGTTAAACAAATTCGTACACGTTATTTATCAATTTAACTCTAGAATTAAAGGATATACAACGAGAAACAACGTTTGACAACCTTTAAACAGTTTTAATAACTATCTCAAAAATTGTCGCTCTGATGGAAACAACTGCTGAGTTATCTACTCAAATTTGTTGAAAAAAACGACTTACTTATTTTAAGCATGCTAACCTTTAGCCCGGTAAGCAAATTAAAAAAAAACGCAATATGAAGGCTACACGAGAGCGGAGACGTCGAGTAACCAAAACAAATGCGTTAAACAAATTCGTACGCGTTATTTATCAATTTAACTCTAGAATTAAAGGATATACAACGAGAAACAACGTTTGACAACCTTTAAACAGTTTTAATAACTATCTCAAAAATTGTCGCTCTGATGCAAACAACTGCTGAGTTATCTACTCAAATTTGTTGAACAAAACGACTTACGTATTTTAAGCATGCTAACCTTTAGCCCGGTAAGCAAATTAAAAAAACACAATATGTAGGCTACACGAGAACGGAGACGTCGAGTAACCAAAACAAATGCGTTAAACAAATTCGTACACGTTATTTATCAATTTAACTCTAGAATTAAAGGATATACAACGAGAAACATCGTTTGACAACCTTTAAATAGTTTTAATAACTATCTCAAAAATTGTCGCTCTGATGCAAACAACTGCTGAGTTATCTACTCAAATTTGTTGAACAAAACGACTTACGTATTTTAAGCATGCTAACCTTTAGCCCGGTAAGCAAATTAAAAAAGACACAATATGTAGGCTACACGAGAACGGAGACGTCGAGTAACCAAAACAAATGCGTTATACAAATTCGTACACGTTATTTATCAATTTAACTCTAGAATTAAAGGATATACAACGAGAAACATCGTTTGACAACCTTTAAACAGTTTTAATAACTATCTCAAAAATTGTCGCTCTGATGGAAACAACTGCTGAGTTATCTACTCAAATTTGTTGAACAAAACGACTTACGTGTTTTAAGTATGCTAACCTTTAGCCCGGTAAGCAAATTAAAAAAGACACAATATGTAGGCTACACGAGAACGGAGACGTCGAGTAACCAAAACAAATGCGTTAAACAAATTCGTACACGTTATTTATCAATTTAACTCTAGAATTAAAGGATATACAACGAGAAACGACGTTTGACAACCTTTAAACAGTTTTAATAACTATCTCAAAAATTGTCGCTCTGATGCAAACAACTGCTGAGTTATCTACTCAAATTTGTTGAACAAAACGACTTACGTGTTTTAAGTATGCTAACCTTTAGCCCGGTAAGCAAATTAAAAAAAAAAACGCAATATGTAGGCTACACGAGAACGGAGCCGTCGAGTAACCAAAACAAATGCGTTAAACAAATTCGTACACGTTATTTATCAATTTAACTCTAGAATTAAAAGATTTACAACGAGAAACATCGTTTGACAACCTTTAAATAGTTTTAATAACTATCTCAAAAATTGTCGCTCTGATGCAAACAACAGATGAGTTATCTACTCAAATTTGTTGAACAAAACGACTTACGTATTCTAAGCATGCTAACCTTTAGCCCGGTAAGCAAATTAAAAAAAAAACGCAATATGTAGGCTACACGAGAACGGAGACGTCGAGTAACCAAAACAAATGCGTTAAACAAATTCGTATACGTTATTTATCAATTTAACTGTAGAATTAAAGGATATACAACGAGAAACAACGTTTGACAACCTTTAAACAGTTTTAATAACTATCTCAAAAATTGTCGCTCTGACGGAAACAACTGCTGAGTTATCTACTCAAATTTGTTGAACAAAACGACTTACGTATTTTAAGCATGCTAACCTTTAGCCCGGTAAGCAAATTAAAAAAAAAAACGCAATATGTAGGCTACACGAGAACGGAGCCGTCGAGTAACCAAAACAAATGGGTTAAACAAATTCGTACACGGTATTTATCAATTTAACACTAGAATTAAAGGATATACAACGAGAAACAACGTTTGACAACCTTTAAATAGTTTTAATAACTATCTCAAAAATTGTCGCTCTGATGGAAACAACTGCTGAGTTATCTACTCAAATTTGTTGAACAAAACGACTTACGTATTTTAAGCATGCTAACCTTTAGCCCGGTAAGCAAATTAAAAAAAACGCAATATGTAGGCTACACGAGAACGGAGCCGTCGAGTAACCAAAACAAATGCGTTAAACAAATTCGTACACGTTATTTATCAATTTAACTCTAGAATTAAAGGATATACAACGAGAAACAACGTTTGACAACCTTTAAACAGTTTTAATAACTATCTCAAAAATTGTCGCTCTGATGCAAACAACTGATGAGTTATCTACTCAAATTTATTGAACAAAACGACTTACGTATTTTAAGCATGCTAACCTTTAGCCCGGTAAGCAAATTAAAAAAAAAAAAAAAACGCAATATGTAGGCTACACGAGAACGGAGACATCGAGGAACCAAAACAAATGCGTTAAACAAATTCGTACACGTTATTTATCAATTTAACTCTAGAATTAAAGGATATACAACGAGAAACATCGTTTGACAACCTTTAAATAGTTTTAATAACTATCTCAAAAATTGTCGCTCTGATGCAAACAACTGCTGAGTTAACTACTCAAATTTGTTGAACATAACGACTTACGTATTTTAAGCATGCTAACCTTTAGCCCGGTAAGCAAATTAAAAAAAAAACGCAATATGTAGGCTACACGAGAACGGAGACGTCGAGTAACCAAAACAAATGCGTTAAACAAATTCGTACACGTTATTTATCAATTTAACTCTAGAATTAAAGGATATACATCGAGAAATATCGTTTGACAACCTTTAAATAGTTTTAATAACTATCTCAAAAATTGTCGCTCTGATGCAAACAACTGATGAGTTATCTACTTAAATTTGTTGAACAAAACGACTTACGTATTTTAAGCATGTTAACCTTTAGCCCGGTAAGCAATTAAAAAAAAAAACGCAATATGTAGGCTACACGAGAACGGAGACGTCGAGTAACCAAAACAAATTGGTTAAACAAATTCGTACACGTTATTTATCAATTTAACTCTAGAATTAAAGGATATACAACGAGAAACAACGTTTGACAACCTTTAAACAGTTTTAATAACTATCTCAAAAATTGTCGCTCTGATGCAAACAACTGATGAGTTATCTAGTCAAATTTGTTGAACAAAACGATTTACGTATTTTAAGCATGCTAACCTTTAGTCCGGTAAGCAAATTAAAAAAAAAAACGCAATATGTAGGCTACACGAGAACGGAGACGTCGAGTAACCAAAACAAATGCGTTAAACAAATTCGTACAAGTTATTTATCAATTTAACTCTAGAATTAAAGGATATGCAACGAGAAACAACGTTTGACAACCTTTAAACAGTTTTAATAACTATCTCAAAAATTGTCGCTCTGATGCAAACAACTGCTGAGTTATCTACTCAAATTTGTTGAACAAAACGACTTACGTATTTTAAGCATGCTAGCCTTTAGCCCGGTAAGCAAATTAAAAAAAAAAAAACGCAATATGTAGGCTACACGAGAACGGAGACGTCGAGTAACCAAAACAAATGCGTTAAACAAATTCGTACACGTTATTTATCAATTTAATTCTAGAATTAAAGGATATACAACGAGAAACATCGTTTGACAACCTTTAAATAGTTTTAATAACTATCTCAAAAATTGTCGCTCTGATGCAAACAACTGATGAGTTATCTACTCAAATTTGTTGAACAAAACGACTTACGTATTTTAAGCATGCTAACCTTTAGCCCGGTAAGCAAATTAAAAAAAAAAACGCAATATGTAGGCTACACGAGAACGGAGACGTCGAGTAACCAAAACAAATGCGTTAAACAAATTCGTACACGTTATTTATCAATTTAACTCTAGAATTAAAGGATATACAACGAGAAACAACGTTTGACAACCTTTAAACAGTTTTAATAACTATCTCAAAAATTGTCGCTCTGATGCAAACAACTGATGAGTTATCTACTCAAATTTGTTGAACAAAACGACTTACGTATTTTAAGCATGCTAACCTTTAGCCCGGTAAGCAAATTAAAAAAAACGCAATATGTAGGCTACACGAGAACGGAGACGTCGGGTAACCAAAACAAATGCGTTAAACAAATTCGTACACGTTATTTATCAATTTAACTCTAGAATTAAAGGATATACAACGAGAAACAACGTTTGACACCCTTTAAACAGTTTTAATAACTATCTCAAAAATTGTCGCTCTGATGCAAACAACTGATGAGTTATCTACTCAAATTTGTTGAACAAAACGACTTACGTATTTTAAGCATGCTAACCTTTAGCCCGGTAAGCAAATTAAAAAAAACGTAATATGTAGGCTACACGAGAACGGAGCCGTCGAGTAACCAAAACAAATGGGTTAAACAAATTCGTACACGGTATTTATCAATTTAACACTAGAATTAAAAGATATACAACGAGAAACATCGTTTGACAACCTTTAAACAGTTTTAATAACTATCTCAAAAATTGTCGCTCTGATGGAAACAACTGCTGAGTTATCTACTCAAATTTGTTGAACAAAACGACTTACGTATTTTAAGCATGCTAACCTTTAGCCCGGTAAGCAAATTAAAAAAAAAACGCAATATGTAGGCTACACGAGAACGGAGCCGTCGAGTAACCAAAACAAATGCGTTAAACAAATTCGTACACGTTATTTATCAATTTAACTCTAGAATTAAAAGATTTACAACGAGAAACATCGTTTGACAACCTTTAAATAGTTTTAATAACTATCTCAAAAATTGTCGCTCTGATGCAAACAACAGATGAGTTATCTACTCAAATTTGTTGAACAAAACGACTTACGTATTCTAAGCATGCTAACCTTTAGCCCGGTAAGCAAATTAAAAAAAAACGCAATATGTAGGCTACACGAGAACGGAGACGTCGAGTAACCAAAACAAATGCGTTAAACAAATTCGTATACGTTATTTATCAATTTAACTGTAGAATTAAAGGATATACAACGAGAAACAACGTTTGACAACCGTTAAACAGTTTTAATAACTATCTCAAAAATTGTCGCTCTGATGCAAACAACTGCTGAGTTATCTACTCAAATTTGTTGAACAAAACGACTTACGTGTTTTAAGTATGCTAACCTTTAGCCCGGTAAGCAAATTAAAAAAAAACGCAATATGTAGGCTACACGAGAACGGAGCCGTCGAGTAACCAAAATAAATGCGTTAAACAAATTCGTACACGTTATTTATCAATTTAACTCTAGAATTAAAAGATTTACAACGAGAAACATCGTTTGACAACCTTTAAATAGTTTTAATAACTATCTCAAAAATTGTCGCTCTGATGCAAACAACAGATGAGTTATCTACTCAAATTTGTTGAACAAAACGACTTACGTATTTTAAGCATGCTAACCTTTAGCCCGGTAAGCAAATTAAAAAAAAAAACGCAATATGTAGGCTACACGAGAACGGAGACGTCGAGTAACCAAAACAAATGCGTTAAACAAATTCGTACACGTTATTTATCAATTTAACTCTAGAATTAAAGGATATACAACGAGAAACAACGTTTGACAACCTTTAAACAGTTTTAATAACTATCTCAAAAATTGTCGCTCTGATGCAAACAACTGCTGAGTTATCTACTCAAATTTGTTGAACAAAACGACTTACGTGTTTTAAGTATGCTAACCTTTAGCCCGGTAAGCAAATTAAAAAAAAAAAACGCAATATGTAGGCTACACGAGAACGGAGCCGTCGAGTAACCAAAACAAATGCGTTAAACAAATTCGTACACGTTATTTATCAATTTAACTCTAGAATTAAAAGATTTACAACGAGAAACATCGTTTGACAACCTTTAAATAGTTTTAATAACTATCTCAAAAATTGTCGCTCTGATGCAAACAACAGATGAGTTATCTACTCAAATTTGTTGAACAAAACGACTTACGTATTCTAAGCATGCTAACCTTTAGCCCGGTAAGCAAATTAAAAAAAAAACGCAATATGTAGGCTACACGAGAACGGAGACGTCGAGTAACCAAAACAAATGCGTTAAACAAATTCGTATACGTTATTTATCAATTTAACTGTAGAATTAAAGGATATACAACGAGAAACAACGTTTGACAACCTTTAAACAGTTTTAATAACTATCTCAAAAATTGTCGCTCTGACGGAAACAACTGCTGAGTTATCTACTCAAATTTGTTGAACAAAACGACTTACGTATTTTAAGCATGCTAACCTTTAGCCCGGTAAGCAAATTAAAAAAAAAAACGCAATATGTAGGCTACACGAGAACGGAGCCGTCGAGTAACCAAAACAAATGGGTTAAACAAATTCGTACACGGTATTTATCAATTTAACACTAGAATTAAAGGATATACAACGAGAAACAACGTTTGACAACCTTTAAATAGTTTTAATAACTATCTCAAAAATTGTCGCTCTGATGGAAACAACTGCTGAGTTATCTACTCAAATTTGTTGAACAAAACGACTTACGTATTTTAAGCATGCTAACCTTTAGCCCGGTAAGCAAATTAAAAAAAACGCAATATGTAGGCTACACGAGAACGGAGCCGTCGAGTAACCAAAACAAATGCGTTAAACAAATTCGTACACGTTATTTATCAATTTAACTCTAGAATTAAAGGATATACAACGAGAAACAACGTTTGACAACCTTTAAACAGTTTTAATAACTATCTCAAAAATTGTCGCTCTGATGCAAACAACTGATGAGTTATCTACTCAAATTTATTGAACAAAACGACTTACGTATTTTAAGCATGCTAACCTTTAGCCCGGTAAGCAAATTAAAAAAAAAAAAAAAACGCAATATGTAGGCTACACGAGAACGGAGACATCGAGGAACCAAAACAAATGCGTTAAACAAATTCGTACACGTTATTTATCAATTTAACTCTAGAATTAAAGGATATACAACGAGAAACATCGTTTGACAACCTTTAAATAGTTTTAATAACTATCTCAAAAATTGTCGCTCTGATGCAAACAACTGCTGAGTTAACTACTCAAATTTGTTGAACATAACGACTTACGTATTTTAAGCATGCTAACCTTTAGCCCGGTAAGCAAATTAAAAAAAAAACGCAATATGTAGGCTACACGAGAACGGAGACGTCGAGTAACCAAAACAAATGCGTTAAACAAATTCGTACACGTTATTTATCAATTTAACTCTAGAATTAAAGGATATACAACGAGAAACAACGTTTGACAACCTTTAAACAGTTTTAATAACTATCTCAAAAATTGTCGCTCTGATACAAACATCTGCTGAGTTATCTACTCAAATTTGTTGAACAAAACGACTTACGTATTTTAAGCATGCTAACCTTTAGCCCGGTAATTAAATTAAAAAAAAACGCAATATGTAGGCTACACGAGAACGGAGACGTCGAGTAACCAAAACAAATGCGTTAAACAAATTCGTACACGTTATTTATCAATTTAACTCTAGAATTAAAGGATATACAACGAGAAACAACGTTTGACAACCTTTAAACAGTTTTAATAACTATCTCAAAAATTGTCGCTCTGATGCAAACAACTGATGAGTGATGTACTCAAATTTGTTGAACAAAAGACTTACGTATTTTAAGCATGCTAACCTTTAGCCCGGTAAGCAAATTAAAAAAAAAACGCAATATGTAGGATACACGAGAACGGAGACGTCGAGTAACCAAAACAAATGCGTTAAACAAATTCGTACACGTTATTTATCAATTTAACTCTAGAATTAAAGGATATACAACGAGAAACAACGTTTGACAACCTTTAAACAGTTTTAATAACTATCTCAAAAATTGTCGCTCTGATGGAAACAACTGCTGAGTTATCTACTCAAATTTGTTGAACAAAACGACTTACGTATTTTAAGCATGCTAACCTTTAGCCCGGTAAGCAAATTAAAAAAAAAAAACGCAATATGTAGGCTACACGAGAACGGAGACGTCGAGTAACCAAAACAAATGCGTTAAACAAATTCGTACACGTTATTTATCAATTTAACTCTAGAATTAAAGGATATACAACGAGAAACATCATTTGACAACCTTTAAATAGTTTTAATAACTATCTCAAAAATTGTCGCTCTGATGGAAACAACTGCTGAGTTATCTACTCAAATTTGTTGAACAAAACGACTTACGTATTTTAAGCATGCTAACCTTTAGCCCGGTAAGCAAATAAAAAAAAAAACGCAATATGTAGGCTACACGAGAACGGAGACGTCGAGTAACCAAAACAAATGCGTTAAACAAATTCGTACACGTTATTTATCAATTTAACTCTAGAATTAAAGGATATACAACGAGAAACAACGTTTGACAACCTTTAAACAGTTTTAATAACTATCTCAAAAATTGTCGCTCTGATGGAAACAACTGCTGAGTTATCTACTCAAATTTGTTGAAAAAAACGACTTACTTATTTTAAGCATGCTAACCTTTAGCCCGGTAAGCAAATTAAAAAAAAACGCAATATGAAGGCTACACGAGAGCGGAGACGTCGAGTAACCAAAACAAATGCGTTAAACAAATTCGTACGCGTTATTTATCAATTTAACTCTAGAATTAAAGGATATACAACGAGAAACAACGTTTGACAACCTTTAAACAGTTTTAATAACTATCTCAAAAATTGTCGCTCTGATGCAAACAACTGCTGAGTTATCTACTCAAATTTGTTGAACAAAACGACTTACGTATTTTAAGCATGCTAACCTTTAGCCCGGTAAGCAAATTAAAAAAACACAATATGTAGGCTACACGAGAACGGAGACGTCGAGTAACCAAAACAAATGCGTTAAACAAATTCGTACACGTTATTTATCAATTTAACTCTAGAATTAAAGGATATACAACGAGAAACATCGTTTGACAACCTTTAAATAGTTTTAATAACTATCTCAAAAATTGTCGCTCTGATGCAAACAACTGCTGAGTTATCTACTCAAATTTGTTGAACAAAACGACTTACGTATTTTAAGCATGCTAACCTTTAGCCCGGTAAGCAAATTAAAAAAGACACAATATGTAGGCTACACGAGAACGGAGACGTCGAGTAACCAAAACAAATGCGTTATACAAATTCGTACACGTTATTTATCAATTTAACTCTAGAATTAAAGGATATACAACGAGAAACATCGTTTGACAACCTTTAAACAGTTTTAATAACTATCTCAAAAATTGTCGCTCTGATGGAAACAACTGCTGAGTTATCTACTCAAATTTGTTGAACAAAACGACTTACGTATTTTAAGCATGCTAACCTTTAGCCCGGTAAGCAATTTAAAAAAAAACGCAATATGTAGGCTACACGAGAACGGAGACGTCGAGTAACCAAAACAAATGCGTGAAACAAATTCGTACACGTTATTTATCAATTTAACTCTAGAATTAAAGGATATACAACGAGAAACATCGTTTGACAACCTTTAAATAGTTTTAATAACTATCTCAAAAATTGTCGCTCTGATGGAAACAACTGCTGAGTTATCTACTCAAATTTGTTGAACAAAACGACTTACGTATTTTAAGCATGCTAACCTTTAGCCCGGTAAGCAAATAAAAAAAAAAACGCAATATGTAGGCTACACGAGAACGGAGACGTCGAGTAACCAAAACAAATGCGTTAAACAAATTCGTACACGTTATTTATCAATTTAACTCTAGAATTAAAGGATATACAACGAGAAACAACGTTTGACAACTTTTAAACAGTTTTAATAACTATCTCAAAAATTGTCGCTCTGATGGAAACAACAAATTTGTAAAAAAAACGACTTACTTATTTTAAGCATGCTAACCTTTAGCCCGGTAAGCAAATTAAAAAAAAACGCAATATGTAGGCTACACGGGAACGGAGACGTCGAGTAACCAAAACAAATGCGTTAAACAAATTCGTACACGTTATTTATCAATTTAACTCTAGAATTAAAGGATATACAACGAGAAACATCGTTTGACAACCTTTAAATAGTTTTAATAACTATCTCAAAAATTGTCGCTCTGATGCAAACAACTGCTGAGTTATCTACTCAAATTTTTTGAACAAAACGACTTACGTATTTTAAGCATGCTAACCTTTAGCCCGGTAAGCAAATTAAAAAAAAAACGCAATATTTGGCTACACGAGAACGGAGACGTCGAGTAACCAAAACAAATGCGTTAAACAAATTCGTACTCGTTATTTATCAATTTAACTCTAGAATTAAAGGATATACAACGAGAAACATCGTTTGACAACCTTTAAACAGTTTTAATAACTATCTCAAAAATTGTCGCTCTGATGCAAACAACTGCTGAGTTATCTACTCAAATTTGTTGAACAAAACGACTTACGTATTTTAAGCATGCTAACCTTTAGCCCGGTAAGCAAATTAAAAAAAAACGCAATATGTAGACTACACGAGAACGGAGACGCCGAGTAACCAAAACAAATGCGTTAACCAAATTCGTACACGTTATTTATCAATTTAACTCTAGACTTAAAGGATATACAACGAGAAACATCGTTTGACAACCTTTAAATAGGTTTAATAACTATCTCAAAAATTGTCGCTCTGATGCAAACAACTGCTGAGTTATCTACTCAAATTTGTTGAACAAAACGACTTACGTATTTTAAGCATGCTAACATTTAGCCCGGTAAGCAAATTAAAAAAAAAACGCAATATGTAGGCTACACGAGAACGGAGACGTGGATTAACCAAAACAAAGGCGTTAAACAAATTCGTACACGTTATTTATCAATTTAACTCTAGAATTAAAGGATATACAACGAGAAACAACGTTTGACAACCTTTAAACAGTTTTAATAACTATCTAAAAAATTGTCGCTCTGATGCAAACAACTGCTGAGTTATCTACTCAAATTTGTTGTAAAAAACGACTTACGTATTTTAAGCATGCTAACTTTTAGCCCGGTAAGAAAATTAAAAAAAACGCAATATGTAGGCTACACGAGAACGGAGACGTCGAGTAACCAAAACAAATGCGTTAAACAAATTCGTACACGGTATTTATCAATTTAACTCTAGAAGTAAAGAATATACAACGAGAAACAACGTTTGACAACCTTTAAACAGTTTTAATAACTATCTCAAAAATTGCCGCTCTGATGCAAACAACTGCTGAGTTATCTACTCAAATTTGTTGAACAAAACGACTTACGTATTTTAAGCATGCTAAACTTTAGCCCGGTAAGCAAATTAAAAAAAAACGCAATATGTAGGCTACACGAGAACGGAGTCATCGAGTAACCAAAACAAATGCGTTAAACAAATTCGTACACGGTATTTATCAATTTAACTCTAGAACTAAAGGATATACAACGAGAAACAACGTTTGAAAACCTTTAAACAGTTTTAATAACTATCTCAAAAATTGTCGCTCTGATGCAAACAACTGCTGAGTTATCTACTCAAATTTGTTGAACAAAACAACTTACGTATTTTAAGCATGCTAACCTTTAGCCCGGTAAGCAAATTAAAAAAAAAAACGCAATATGTAGGCTACACGAGAACGGAGCCGTCGAGTAACCAAAACAAATGCGTTAAACAAATTCGTACACGGTATTTATCAATTTAACTCTAGAATTAAAGGATATACAACGAGAAACAACGTTTGACAACCTTTAAACAGTTTTAATAACTATCTCAAAAATTGTCGCTCTGATGGAAACAACTTCTGAGTTATCTACTCAAATTTGTTGAACAAAACGACTTACGTATTTTAAGCATGCTAACCTTTAGCCCGGTAAGCAAATTAAAAAAAAAAACGCAATATGTAGGCTACACGAGAACGGAGCCGTCGAGTAACCAAAACAAATGCGTTAAACAAATTCGTACACGTTATTTATCAATTTAACTCTAGAATTAAAGGATATACAACGAGAAACAACGTTTGACAACCTTTAAACAGTTTTAATAACTATCTCAAAAATTGTCGCTCTGATGCAAACAACTGTTGAGTTATCTACTCAAATTTGTTGAACAAAACGACTTACGTATTTTAAGCATGCTAACCTTTAGCCCGGTAAGAAAATTAAAAAAAAACGCAATATGTAGGCTACACGAGAACGGAGACGTCGAGTAACCAAAACAAATGCGTTAAACAAATTCGTACACGGTATTTATCAATTTAACTCTAGAAATAAAGAATATACAACGAGAAACAACGTTTGACAACCTTTAAACAGTTTTAATAACTATCTCAAAAATTATCGCTCTGATGGAAACAACTGCTGAGTTATCTACTCAAATTTTTTGAACAAAACGACTTACGTATTTTAAGCATGCTAACCTTTAGCCCGGTAAGCAAATTAAAAAAAAAAACGCAATATGTAGGCTACACGAGAACGGAGCCGTCGAGTAACCAAAACAAATGCGTTAAACAAATTCGTACACGGTATTTATCAATTTAACTCTATAATTAAAGGATATACAACGAGAAACAACGTTTGAAAACCTTTAAACAATTTTAATAACTATCTCAAAAATTGTCGCTCTGATGCAAACAACTGCTGAGTTATCTACTCAAATTTGTTGAACAAAACAACTTACGTATTTTAAGCATGCTAACCTTTAGCCCGGTAAGCAAATTAAAAAAAAAACGCAATATGTAGGCTACACGAGAACGGAGCCGTCGAGTAACCAAAACAAATGCGTTAAACAAATTCGTACACGGTATTTATCAATTTAACTCTAGAAATAAAGAATATACAACGAGAAACAACGTTTGACAACCTTTAAACAGTTTTAATAACTATCTCAAAAATTATCGCTCTGATGGAAACAACTGCTGAGTTATCTACTCAAATTTGTTGAACAAAACGACTTACGTATTTTAAGCATGCTAACCTTTAGCCCGGTAAGCAAATTAAAAAAAAAAAACGCAATATGTAGGCTACACGAGAACGGAGACGTCGAGTAACCAAAACAAATGCGTTAAACAAATTCGTACACGTTATTAATCAATTTAACTCTAGAATTAAAGGATATACAACGAGAAACAACGTTTGACAACCTTTAAAGGGTTTTAATAACTATCTCAAAAATTGTCGCTCTGATACAAACAACTGCTGAGTTATCTACTCAAATTTGTTGAACAAAACGACTTACGTATTTTAAGCATGCTAACCTTTAGCCCGGTAAGCAAATTAAAAAAAAAACGCAATATGTAGGCTACACGAGAACGGAGACGTCGAGTAACCAAAACAAATGCGTTAAACAAATTCGTACACGTTATTTATCAATTTAACTCTAGAATTAAAGGATATACAACGAGAAACAACGTTTTACAACCTTTAAACAGTTTTAATAACTATCTCAAAAATTGTCGCTCTGATGCAAACAACTGCTGAGTTATCTACTCAAATTTGTTGAACAAAACGACTTACGTATTTTAAGCATGCTAACCTTTAGCCCGGTAAGCAAATTAAAAAAAAAAACGCAATATGTAGGCTACACGAGAACGGAGCCGTCGAGTAACCAAAACAAATGCGTTAAACAAATTCGTACACATTATTTATCAATTTAACTCTAGAATTAAAGGATATACAACGAGAAACAACGTTTGACAACCTTTAAACAGTTTTAATAACTATCTCAAAAATTGTCGCTCTGATGCAAACAACTGCTGAGTTATCTACTCAAATTTGTTGAACAAAACAACTTACGTATTTTAAGCATGCTAACCTTTAGCCCGGTAAGCAAATTAAAAAAAAAAACGCAATATGTAGGCTACACGAGAACGGAGCCGTCGAGTAACCAAAACAAATGCGTTAAACAAATTCGTACACGGTATTTATCAATTTAACTCTAGAATTAAAGGATATACAACGAGAAACAACGTTTGACAACCTTGAAACAGTTTTAATAACTATCTCAAAAATTGTCGCTCTGATACAAACAACTGCTGAGTTATCTACTCAAATTTGTTGAACAAAACGACTTACGTATTTTAAGTATGCTAACCTTTAGCCCGGTAAGCAAATTAAAAAACAAAACGCAATATGTAGGCTACACGAGAACGGAGACGTCGAGTAACCAAAACAAATGCGTTAAACAAATTCGTACACGTTATTTATCAATTTAACTCTAGACTTAAAGGATATACAACGAGAAACAACGTTTGACAACCTTTAAACAGTTTTAATAACTATCTCAAAAATTGTCGCTCTGATGCAAACAACTGCTGAGTTATCTACTCAAATTTGTTGAACAGAACGACTTACATATTTTAAGCATGCTAACTTTTAGCCCGGTAAGCAAATTAAAAAAAAAACGCAATATGTAGGCTACACGAGAACGGAGACGTCGAGTAACCAAAACAAATGCGTTAAACAAATTCGTACAAGTTATTTATCAATTTAACTCTAGAATTAAAGGATATACAACGAGAAACAACGTTTGACAACCTTTAAACAGTTTTAATAACTATCTCAAAAATTGTCGCTCTGATGCAAACTACTGCTGAGTTATCTACTCAAATTTGTTGAACAAAACGACTTACGTATTTTAAGCATGCTAACCTTTAGCCCGGTAAGCAAATTAAAAAAAAAACGCAATATGTAGGCTACACGAGAACGGAGCCGTCGAGTAACCAAAACAAATGCGTTAAACAAATTCGTACACGTTATTTATCAATTTAACTCTAGAATTAAAGGATATACAACGAGAAACAACGTTTGACAACCTTTAAACAGTTTTAATAACTATCTCAAAAATTGTCGCTCTGATGCAAACAACTGATGAGTTATCTACTTAAATTTGTTGAACAAAACGACTTACGTATTTTAAGCATGCTATCATTTAGCCCGGTAAGCAAATTAAAAGAAAACACTATATGTAGGCTACACGAGAACGTAGATGTCGAGTAACCAAAACAAATGGGTTAAACAAATTCGTACACGTTATTTATCAATTTAACTCTAGAATTAAAGGATATACAACGAGAAACAACGTTTGACAACCTTTAAACAGTTTTAATAACTATCTCAAAAATTGTCGCTCTGATGGAAACAACTGCTGAGTTATCTACTCAAATTTGTTGAACAAAACGACTTACGTATTTTAGGCATGCTAACCTTTAGCCCGGTAAGCAAATTAAAAAAAAAACGCAATATGTAGGCTACACGAGAACGGAGACGTCGAGTAACCAAAACAAATGGGTTAAACAAATTCGTACACGTTATTTATCAATTTAACTCTAGAATTAAAGGAAATACAACGAGAAACAACCTTTGACAACCTTTAAACAGTTTTAATAACTATCTCAAAAATTGTCGCTCTGATGCAAACAACTGATGAGTTATCTACTCAAATTTGTTGAACAAAATGACTTACGTATTTTGAGCATGCTAACCTTTAGCCCGGTAAGCAAATTAAAAAAAAAAACGCAATATGTAGGCTACACGAGAACGGAGACGTCGAGTAACCAAAACAAATGCGTTAAACAAATTCGTACATGTTATTTATCAATTTAACTCTAGAATTAAAGGATATACAACGAGAAACAACGTTTGACAACCTTTAAACAGTTTTAATAACTATCTCAAAAATTGTCGCTCTGATGCAAACAACTGCTGAGTTATCTACTCAAATTTGTTGAACAAAACGACTTACGTATTTTAAGCATGCTAACCTTTAGCCCGGTAAGCAAATTAAAAAAAACGCAATATGTAGGCTACACGAGAACGGAGCCGTCGAGTAACCAAAACAAATGCGTTAAACAAATTCGTACACGTTATTTATCAATTTAACTCTAGAATTAAAGGATATACAACGAGAAACAACGTTTGAAAACCTTTAAACAGTTTTAATAACTATCTCAAAAATTGTCGCTCTGATGCAAACAACTGCTGAGTTATCTACTCAAATTTGTTGAACAAAACGACTTACGTATTTTAAGCATGCTAACCTTTAGCCCGGTAAGCAAATCAAAAAAAAAACGCAATATATAGGCAACACGAGAACGGAGACGTCGAGTAACCAAAACAAATGCGTTAAACAAATTCGTACACGTTATTTATCAATTTAACTCTAGAATTAAAGGATATACAACGAGAAACAACGTTTGACAACCTTTAAACAGTTTTAATAACTATCTCAGAAATTGTCGATCTGATGGAAACAACTGCTGAGTTATCTACTCAAATTTGTTGAACAAAACGACTTACGTATTTTAAGCATGCTAACCTTTAGCCCGGTAAGCAAATTAAAAAAAAACGCAATATGTAGGCTACACGAGAACGGAGCCGTCGAGTAACCAAAACAAATGCGTTAAACAAATTCGTACACGTTATTTATAAATTTAACTCTAGAATTAAAGGATATACAACGAGAAACAACGTTTGACAACCTTTAAACAGTTTTAATAACTATCTCAAAAATTGTCGCTCTGATGCAAACAACTGATGAGTTATCTACTTAAATTTGTTGAACAAAACGACTTACGTATTTTAAGCATGCTAACCTTTAGCCCGGTAAGCAAATTAAAAAAAAACGCAATATGTAGGCTACACGAGAACGGAGACGTCGAGTAACCAAAACAAATGCGTTAAACAAATTCGTACACGTTATTTATCAATTTAACTCTAGAATTAAAGGATATACAACGAGAAACAACGTTTGACAACCTTTAAACAGTTTTTAATAACTATCTCAAAAATTGTCGCTCTGATGCAAACAACTGCTGAGTTATCTACTCAAATATGTTGAACAAAACGACTTACGTATTTTAAGCATGCTAACCTTTAGCCCGGTAAGCAAATTAAAAAAAAACGCAATATGTAGGCTACACGAGAACGGAGCCGTCGAGTAACCAAAACAAATGCGTTAAACAAATTCGTACACGTTATTTATCAATTTAACTCTAGAATTAAAGGATATACAACGAGAAACAACGTTTGACAACCTGTAAACAGTTTTAATAACTATCACAAAAATTGTCGCTCTGATGGAAACAACTGCTGAGTTATCTACTCAAATTTGTTGAACAAAACGACTTACGTATTTTAAGCATGCTAACCTTTAGCCCGGTAAGCAAATTAAAAAAAAAAAAGCAATATGTAGGCTACACGAGAACGGAGACGTCGAGTAACCAAAACAAATGCGTTAAACAAATTCGTACACGTTATTTATCAATTTAACTCTAGAATTAAAGGATATACAACGAGAAACAACGTTTGACAACCTTTAAACAGTTTTAATAACTATCTCAAAAATTGTCGCTCTGCTGCAAACAACTGCTGAGTTATCTACTCAAATTTGTTGAACAAAACGACTTACGTATTTTAAGCATGCTAACTTTTAGCCCGGTAAGCAAATTAAACAAAAACGCAATATGTAGGCTACACGAGAACGGAGACGTCGAGTAACCAAAACAAATGCGTTAAACAAATTGGCACACGTTATTTATCAATTTAACTCTAGAATTAAAGGATATACAACGAGAAACAACGTTTGACAACCTTTAAACAGTTTTAATAACTATCTCAAAAATTGTCGCTCTGATGCAAACAACTGCTGAGTTATCTACTCAAATTTGTTGAACAAAACGACTTACGTATTTTAGGCATGCTAACCTTTAGCCCGGTAAGCAAATTAAAAAAAAAACGCAATATGTAGGCTACACGAGAACGGAGACGTCTAGTAACCAAAACAAATGCGTTAAACAAATTCGTACACGTTATTTATCAATTTAACTCTAGAATTAAAGGATATACAACGAGAAACAACGTTTGACAACCTTTAAACAGTTTTAATAACTATTTTAAGCATGCTAACCTTTAGCCCGGTAAGAAAATTAAAAAAAAAACGCAATATGTAGGCTACACGAGAACGGAGACGTCGAGTAACCAAAACAAATGCGTTAAACAAATTCGTACACGTTATTTATCAATTTAACTCTAGAATTAAAGGATATACAACGAGAAACAACGTTTGACAACCTTTAAACAGTTTTAATAACTATCTCAAAAATTGTCGCTCTGATGGAAACAACTGCTGAGTTATCTACTCAAATTTGTTGAACAAAACGACTTACGTATTTTAAGCATGCTAACCTTTAGCCCGGTAAGCAAATTAAAAAAAACGCAATATGTAGTCTACACGAGAACGGAGACGTCGAGTAACCAAAACAAATGCGTTAAACAAATTCGTACACGTTATTTATCAATTTAACTCTAGAATTAAAGGATATACAACGAGAAACAACGTTTGACAACCTTTAAACAGTTTTAATAACTATCTCAAAAATTGTCGCTCTGATACAAACAACTGCTGAGTTATCTACTCAAATTTGTTGAACAGAACGACTTACGTATTTTAAGCATGCTAACTTTTAGCCCGGTAAGCAAATTAAAAAAAAAAACGCAATATGTAGGCTACACGAGAACGGAGACGTCGAGTAACCAAAACAAATGCGTTAAACAAATTCGTACAAGTTATTTATCAATTTAACTCTAGAATTAAAGGATATACAACGAGAAACAACGTTTGACAACCTTTAAACAGTTTTAATAACTATCTCAAAAATTGTCGCTCTGATGCAAACTACTGCTGCGTTATCTACTCAAATTTGTTGAACAAAACGACTTACGTATTTTAAGCATGCTAACCTTTAGCCCGGTAAGCAAATTAAAAAAAAAACGCAATATGTAGGCTACACGAGAACGGAGCCGTCGAGTAACCAAAACAAATGCGTTAAACAAATTCGTACACGTTATTTATCAATTTAACTCTAGAATTAAAGGATATACAACGAGAAACAACGTTTGACAACCTTTAAACAGTTTTAATAACTATCTCAAAAATTGTCGCTCTGATGCAAACAACTGCTGAGTTATCTACTCAAATTTGTTGAACAAAACGACTTACGTATTTTAAGCATGCTAACCTTTAGCCCGGTAAGCAAATTAAAAAAAAACGCAATATGTAGGCTACACGAGAACGGAGCCGTCGAGTAACCAAAACAAAAGCGTTAAACAAATTCGTACACGTTATTTATCAATTTAACTCTAGAATTAAAGGATATACAACGAGAAACAACGTTTGAAAACCTTTAAACAGTTTTAATAACTATCTCAAAAGTTGTCGCTCTGATGCAAACAACTGCTGAGTTATCTACTCAAATTTGTTGAACAAAACGACTTACGTATTTTAAGCATGCTAACCTTTAGCCCGGTAAGCAAATCAAAAAAAAAAAACGCAATATATAGGCAACACGAGAACGGAGACGTCGAGTAACCAAAACAAATGCGTTAAACAAATTCGTACACGTTATTTATCAATTTAACTCTAGAATTAAAGGATATACAACGAGAAACAACGTTTGACAACCTTTAAACAGTTTTAATAACTATCTCAGAAATTGTCGATCTGATGGAAACAACTGCTGAGTTATCTACTCAAATTTGTTGAACAAAACGACTTACGTATTTTAAGCATGCTAACCTTTAGCCCGGTAAGCAAATTAAAAAAAAAACGCAATATGTAGGCTACACGAGAACGGAGCCGTCGAGTAACCAAAACAAATGCGTTAAACAAATTCGTACACGTTATTTATAAATTTAACTCTAGAATTAAAGGATATACAACGAGAAACAACGTTTGACAACCTTTAAACAGTTTTAATAACTATCTCAAAAATTGTCGCTCTGATGCAAACAACTGATGAGTTATCTACTTAAATTTGTTGAACAAAACGACTTACGTATTTTAAGCATGCTAACCTTTAGCCCGGTAAGCAAATTAAAAAAAAAACGCAATATGTAGGCTACACGAGAACGGAGACGTCGAGTAACCAAAACAAATGCGTTAAACAAATTCGTACACGTTATTTATCAATTTAACTCTAGAATTAAAGGATATACAACGAGAAACAACGTTTGACAACCTTTAAACAGTTTTAATAACTATATCAAAAATTGTCGCTCTGATGCAAACAACTGCTGAGTTATCTACTCAAATATGTTGAACAAAACGACTTACGTATTTTAAGCATGCTAACCTTTAGCCCGGTAAGCAAATTAAAAAAAAACGCAATATGTAGGCTACACGAGAACGGAGCCGTCGAGTAACCAAAACAAATGCGTTAAACAAATTCGTACACGTTATTTATCAATTTAACTCTAGAATTAAAGGATATACAATGAGAAACAACGTTTGACAACCTGTAAACAGTTTTAATAACTATCACAAAAATTGTCGCTCTGATGGAAACAACTGCTGAGTTATCTACTCAAATTTGTTGAACAAAACGACTTACGTATTTTAAGCATGCTAACCTTTAGCCCGGTAAGCAAATTAAAAAAAAAAAAGCAATATGTAGGCTACACGAGAACGGAGACGTCGAGTAACCAAAACATATGCGTTAAACAAATTCGTACACGTTATTTATCAATTTAACTCTAGAATTAAAGGATATACAACGAGAAACAACGTTTGACAACCTTTAAACAGTTTTAATAACTATCTCAAAAATTGTCGCTCTGCTGCAAACAACTGCTGAGTTATCTACTCAAATTTGTTGAACAAAACGACTTACGTATTTTAAGCATGCTAACTTTTAGCCCGGTAAGCAAATTAAACAAAAACGCAATATGTAGGCTACACGAGAACGGAGACGTCGAGTAACCAAAACAAATGCATTAAACAAATTGGCACACGTTATTTATCAATTTAACTCTAGAATTAAAGGATATACAACGAGAAACAACGTTTGACAACCTTTAAACAGTTTTAATAACTATCTCAAAAATTGTCGCTCTGATGCAAACAACTGCTGAGTTATCTACTCCAATTTGTTGAACAAAACGACTTACGTATTTTAGGCATGCTAACCTTTAGCCCGGTAAGCAAATTAAAAAAAAAACGCAATATGTAGGCTACACGAGAACGGAGACGTCTAGTAACCAAAACAAATGCGTTAAACAAATTCGTACACGTTATTTATCAATTTAACTCTAGAATTAAAGGATAACAACGAGAAACAACGTTTGACAACCTTTAAACAGTTTTAATAACTATCTCAAAAATTGTCGCTCTGATGCAAACAACTGCTGAGTTATCTACTCAAATTTGTTGAACAAAACGACTTACGTATTTTAAGCATGCTAACCTTTAGCCCGGTAAGCAAATTAAAAAAAAAAAAACGCAATATGTAGGCTACACGAGAACGGAGACGTCGAGTAACCAAAACAAATGCGTTAAACAAATTCGTACACGTTATTTATCAATTTAACTCTAGAATTAAAGGATATACAACGAAAAACAACGTTTGACAACCTTTAAACAGTTTTAATAACTATCTCAAAAATTGTCGCTCTGATGCAAACAACTGCTGAGTTATCTACTCAAATTTGTTGAACAAAACGACTTACGTATTTTAAGCATGCTAACCTTTAGCCCGGTAAGCAAATTAAAAAAAAAAAACGCAATATGTAGGCTACACGAGAACGGAGACGTCGAGTAACCAAAACAAATGCGTTAAACAAATTCGTACACGTTATTTATCAATTTAACTCTAGAATTAATGGATATACAACGAGAAACAACGTTTGACAACCTTTAAACAGTTTTAATAACTATCTCAAAAATTGTCGCTCTGATGGAAACAACTGCTGAGTTATCTACTCAAATTTGTTGAACAAAACGACTTACGTATTTTAAGCATGCTAACCTTTAGCCCGGTAAGCAAATTAAAAAAAAAAACGCAATATGCAGGCTACACGAGAACGGAGACGTCGAGTAACCAAAATAAATGCGTTAAACAAATTCGTACACGTTATTTATCAATTTAACTCTAGAATTAAAGGATATACAACGAGAAACAACGTTTGACAACATTTAAACAGTTTTAATAACTATCTCAAAAATTGTCGCTCTGATGCAAACAACTGCTGAGTTATCTACTCAAATTTGTTGAACAAAACGACTTACGTATTTTAAGCATGCTAACCTTTAGCCCGATAAGCAAATTAAAAAAAAAATGCAATATGTAGGCTACGCGAGAACGGAGACGTCGAGTATCCAAAACAAATGCGTTAAACAAATTCGTACACGTTATTTATCAATTTAACTCTAGAATTAAAGTATATACAACGAGAAACAACGTTTGACAACCTTTAAACAGTTTTAATAACTATCTCAAAAATTGTCGCTCTGATGGAAACAACTGCTGAGTTATCTACTCAAATTTGTTGAACAAAACGACTTACATATTTTAAGCATGCTAACCTTTAGCCCGGTAAGCAAATTAAAAAAAAAAACGCACTATGTAGGCTACACGAGAACGGAGACGTCGAGTAACCAAAACAAATGCGTTAAACAAATTCGTACACGTTATTTATCAATTTAACTCTAGAATTAAAGGATATACAACGAGAAACAACGTTTGACAACATTTAAACAGTTTTAATAAATATCTCAAAAATTGTCCCTCTGATGGAAACAACTGCTGAGTTATCTACTCAAATTTGTTGAACAAAACGACTTACATATTTTAAGCATGCTAACCTTTAGCCCGGTAAGCAAATTAAAAAAAAAAACGCACTATGTAGGCTATACGAGAACGGAGACGTCGAGTAACCAAAACAAATGCGTTAAACAAATTCGTACACGTTATTTATCAATTTAACTCTAGAATTAAAGGATATACAACGAGAAACAACGTTTGACAACCTTTAAACAGTTTTAATAACTATCTCAAAAATTGTCGCTCTGATGCAAACAACTGATGAGTTATCTACTCAAATTTGTTGAACAAAACGACTTACGTATTTTAAGCATGATAACCTTTAGCCCGGTAAGCAATTAAAAAAAAAAACGCAATATGTAGGCTACACGAGAACGGAGACGTCGAGTAACCAAAACAAATGCGTTAAACAAATTCGTACACGTTATTTATCAATTTAACTCTAGAATTAAAGGATATACAACGAGAAACAACGTTTGACAACATTTAAACAGTTTTAATAAATATCTCAAAAATTGTCCCTCTGATGGAAACAACTGCTGAGTTATCTACTCAAATTTGTTGAACAAAACGACTTACATATTTTAAGCATGTTAACCTTTAGCCCGGTAAGCAAATTAAAAAAAAAAAACGCACTATGTAGGCTACACGAGAACGGAGACGTCGAGTAACCAAAACAAATGCGTTAAACAAATTCGTACACGTTATTTATCAATTTAACTCTAGAATTAAAGGATATACAACGAAAAACAACGTTTGACAACCTTTAAACAGTTTTAATAACTATCTCAAAAATTGTCGCTCTGATGCAAACAACTGATGAGTTATCTACTCAAATTTGTTGAACAAAACGACTTACGTATTTTAAGCATGCTAACCTTTAGCCCGGCAAGCAAATTAAAAAAAAAACGCAATATGTAGGCTACACGAGAACGGAGCCGTCGAGTTACCAAAACAAATGCGTTAAGCAAATTCGTACACGGTATTTATCAATTTAACTTTAGAATTAAAGGATATACAACGAGAAACAACGTTTGAAAACCTTTAAACAGTTTTAATAACTATCTCAAAAATTGTCGCTCTGATGCAAACAACTGCTGAGTTATCTACTCAAATTTGTTGAACAAAACAACTTACGTATTTTAAGCATGCTAACCTTTAGGATGGTAAGCAAATTAAAAAAAAAAACGCAATATGTAGGCTACACGAGAACGGAGCCGTCGAGTAACCAAAACAAATGCGTTAAACAAATTCGTACACGGTATTTATCAATTTAACTCTAGAATTAAAGGATATACAACGAGAAACAAAGTTTGACAACCTTTAAACAGTTTTAATAACTATCTCAAAAATTGTCGCTCTGATGGAAACAACTGCTGAGTTACCTACTCAAATTTGTTGAACAAAACGACTTACGTATTTTAAGCATGCTAACTTTAGCCCGGTAAGCAAATTAAAAAAAAAAACGCAATATGTAGGCTACACGAGAACGGAGCCGTCGAGTAACCAAAACAAATGCGTTAAACAAATTCGTACACGTTATTTATCAATTTAACTCTAGAACTAAAGGATATACAACGAGAAACAACGTTTGACAACCTTTAAACAGTTTTAATAACTATCTCAAAAATTGTCGCTCTGATGGAAACAACTGCTGAGTTATCTACTCAAATTTGTTGAACAAAACGACTTACGTATTTTAAGCATGCTAACCTTTAGCCCGGTAAGCAAATTAAAAAAAAAAAACGCAATATGTAGGCTACACGAGAACGGAGACGTCGAGTAACCAAAACAAATGCGTTAAACAAATTCGTACACGTTATTTATCAATTTAACTCTGGAATTAAAGGATATACAACGAGAAACAACGTTTGACAACCTTTAAACAGTTTTAATAACTATCTCAAAAATTGTCGCTCTGATGCAAACAACTGCTGAGTTATCTACTCAAATTTGTTGAACAAAACGACTTACGTATTTTAAGCATGCTAACCTTTAGCCCCGTAAGCAAATTAAAAAAAAAACGCAATATGTAGGCTACACGAGAACGGAGACGTCGAGTAACCAAAACAAATGCGTTAAACAAATTCGTACACGTTATTTATCAATTTAACTCTAGAATTAAAGGATATACAACGAGAAACAACGTTTGACAACCTTTAAACAGTTTTAATAACTATCTCAAAAATTTTCGCTCTGATGCAAACAACTGCTGAGTTATCTACTCAAATTTGTTGAACAAAACGACTTACGTATTTTAAGCATGCTAACCTTTAGCCCGGTAAGCAAATTAAAAAAAAAACGCAATATGTAGGCTACACGAGAACGGAGACGTCGAGTAACCAAAACAAATGCGTTAAACAAATTCGTACACGTTATTTATCAATTTAACTCTAGAATTAAAGGATATACAACGAGAAACAACGTTTGACAACCTTTAAACAGTTTTAATAACTATCTCAAAAATTGTCGCTCTGATGCAAACAACTGCTGAGTTATCTACTCAAATTTGTTGAACAAAACGACTTACGTATTTTAAGCATGCTAACCTTTAGCCCGGTAAGCAAATTAAAAAAAAAACAAGTAAGGAAGGTTAAGTTCGGGTGTAACCGAACATTACATACTCAGTTGAGAGCTATGGTGACAACATAAGGGAAAATAACCATGTAGGAAAATGAACCGAGGGAAACCCTGGAATGTGTATCAAATGAAAGGCGTTAAAGAGTATTTTATGAGGGAGTGGGCCATAGATCTATAGGTGGATGCCATTTAGGGATATAGCCATAAAGGTGGATCAGGGTTGACTCTAGAATGCGTTTGTACGATATGGGTTTCAAATGAAAGGTGTTAATGAGTATTTTAAAAGGGAGTAATCCTTAGTTCCATAGGTGGACGCCATTTCGAGATATCGCCACAAAGGTGGACCAGGGGTGACCCTAGAATTTGTTTGTACAATATGGGTATGAAAAAAAAGGTGTTAATGAGTATTTTAAAAGGGAGTAATCCTTAGTTCCATAGGTGGACGCCGTTTCGAGATATCGCCATAAGGTGGACCAGGGGTGACCCTAGAATTTGTTTGTACAATATGGGCATCAAACGAAAGGTGTTAATGAGTATTTTAAAAGGGAGTGGGCTTTAGTTCTATAGGTGGACGCCGTTTCGAAATATCGCCCTAAAGGTGGACCAGGGGTGACTCTAGAATATGTTTGTACGATATGGGTATCAAATGAAAGGTGTTAATGAGTATTTTAAAAGGGCGTGGAGCTTAGTTCTATAGGTGGACGCCTTTTCGAGATATCGCCATAAAGGTGGACCAGGGGTGACTCTAGAATGAGTTTGTACGATATGGGTATCAAATTAAAGGTATTAATGAGAGTTTTAAAAGGGAGTGGTGTGAAGGCGTTTTCCAGATATCGACCAAAATGTGGACCAGGGTGACCCAGAACATCATCTGTTGGATACAGCTAATTTATTTATATATGTAATACCTGCCAAGATTTTAAGGGTTTTTTATTTCGCCCTGTAGAACTTTTTCATTTTCTTCTACTTAATATGGTAGGTGTCACAACCATTTTATAAAGTTTTTTCTAAAGTTATATTTCGCGTCAATAAAACAATCCAATTACCTTACCATGTTTCATGCCTTTTTTCGTATTTGGTATAGAATTATGGCATTTTTTCATTTTTTGTAATTTTCGATATCGAAAAAGTGGGCGTGGTCATAGTCGGATTTCGTTCATTTTTCATACCAAGATAAAGTGAGTTCAAATAAGCACGTGAACTAAGTTCATTAAAGATATGTCGATTTTTGCCCAAATTATCGTGTTAACGGCCATGCGGAAGGACAGACGGACGCCTGTGTATAAAAACTGGGCATGGCATCAACCGATTTCGCCCATTTTCACAGAAAACAGTTAATGTCATAAAATCTATGCCCCTACCAAATTTCAAAAGGATTGGTTAATTTTTGTTCGACTTATGGCGTTAAAAGTATCCTAGACAAATTAAATGAAAAAGGGCGGAGCCACGCCCATTTTGAAATTTTCTTTTATTTTTGTATTTTGTTGCACCATATCATTACTGGAGTTGAATGTTGACATAATTTACTTATATACTGTAAAGATATTAAATTTTTTGTTAAAATTTTACTTTAAAAAAATTTTTTTTTTAAAAGTGGGCGTGGTCCTTCTCCGATTTTGCTAATTTTTATTAGGCGTACATATAGTAATAGAAGTAACGTTCCTGCCAAATTTCATCAAGATATCTTCAACGACTGCCAAATTACAGCTTGCAAAACTTTTAAATTACCTTCTTTTAAAAGTGGGCGGTGCCACGCCCATTGTCCAAAATTTTACTAATTTTCTATTCTGCGTCATAAGTTCAACTCATCTACCAAGTTTCGTCGCTTTAGCTGTCTTTTGTAATGAATTATCGCACTTTTTCGGTTTTCGAAATTTTCGATATCGAAAAAGTGGGCGTGGTTATAGTCCGATATCGTTCATTTTAAATAGCAATCTGAGATGTGTACTCAGGAACCTGCATACCAAATTTCATCAAGATACCTCAAAATTTACTCAAGTTATCGTGTTAACGGACGGACGGACGGACGGACGGACGGACATGGCTCAATCAAATTTTTTTTCGATCCTGATTATTTTGATATATAGAAGTCTATATCTATCTCGATTCCTTTATATATGTACAACCAACCGTTATACAATCAAACTTAATATACTCTGTGAGCTCTGCTCAACTGAGTATAAAAACGCAATATGTAGGCTACACGAGAACGGAGCCGTCGAGTAACCAAAACGAATGCGTTAAACAAATTCGTACACGTTATTTATCAATTTAACTCTAGAATTAAAGGATATACAACGAGAAACAACGTTTGACAACCTTTAAAGAGTTTTAATAACTATCTGAAAAATTGTCGCTCTGATGCAAACAACTGATGAGTTATCTACTTAAATTTGTTGAACAAAACGACTTACGTATTTTAAGCATGCTATCCTTTAGCCCGGTAAGCAAATTAAAAGAAAACGCAATATGTAGGCTACACGAGAACGGAGACGTCGAGTAACCAAAACAAATGCGTTAAACAAATTCGTACACGTTATTTATCAATTTAACTCTAGAATTAAAGGATATACAACGAGAAACAACGTTTGACAACCTTTAAACAGTTTTAATAACTATCTCAAAAATTGTCGCTCTGATGGAAACAACTGCTGAGTTATCTACTCAAATTTGTTGAACAAAACGACTTACGTATTTTAAGCATGCTAACCTTTAGCCCGGTAAGCAAATTAAAAAAAAAACGCAATATGTAGGCTACACGAGAACGGAGACGTCGAGTAACCAAAACAAATGGTTTAAACAAATTCGTACACGTTATTTATCAATTTAACTCTAGAATTAAAGGATATACAACGAGAAACAACGTTTGACAACCTTTAAACAGTTTTAATAACTATCTCAAAAATTGTCGCTCTGATGCAAACAACTGATGAGTTATCTACTCAAATTTGTAGAACAAAACGACTTACGTATTTTAAGCATGCTAATCTTTAGCCCGGTAAGCAAATTAAAAAAAAAACGCAATATGTAGGCTACACGAGAACGGAGCCGTCGAGTAACCAAAACAAATGCGTTAAACAAATTCGTACACGTTATTTATCAATTTAACTATAGAATTAAAGGATATACAACGAGAAACAACGTTTGACAACATTTAAACAATTTTAATAACTATCTCAAAAATTGTCGCTCTGATACAAACAACTGCTGAGTTATCTACTCAAATTTGTTGAACAAAACGACTTACGTATTTTAAGCATGCTAACCTTTAGCCCGGTAAGCACATTAAAAAAAAAAACGCAATATGTAGGCTACACGAGAACGGAGCCGTCGAGTAACCAAAACAAAAGCGTTAAACAAATTCGTACACGTTATTTATCAATTTAACTCTAGAATTAAAGGATATACAACGAGAAACATCGTTTGACAACCTTTAAATAGTTTTAATAACTATCTCAAAAATTGTCGCTCTGATGCAAACAACTGCTGAGTTATCTACTCAAATTTGTTGAACAAAACGACTTACGTATTTTAAGCAAGCTAACCTTTAGCCCGGTAAGCAAATTAAAAAAAAAACGCAATATGTAGGCAACACGAGAACGGAGACGTCGAGTAACCAAAACAAATGCGTTAAACAAATTCGTACACGTTATTTATCAATTTAACTCTAGAATTAAAGGATATACAACGAGAAACAACGTTTGACAACCTTTAAACAGTTTTAATAACTATCTCAAAAATTGTCACTCTGATGCAAACAACTGATGAGTTATCTACTTAAATTTGTTGAACAAAACGACTTACGTATTTTAAGCATGCTAACCTTTAGCCCGGTAAGCAAATTAAAAAAAAAAAAACGCAATATGTAGACTACACGAGAACGGAGACGTCGAGTAACCAAAACAAATGCGTTAAACAAATTCGTACACGTTATTTATCAATTTAACTCTAGAATTAAAGGATATACAACGAGAAACAACGTTTGACAACCTTTAAACAGTTTTAATAACTATCTCAAAAATTGTCGCTCTGATGCAAACAACTGCTGAGTTATCTACTCAAATATGTTGAACAAAACGACTTACGTATTTTAAGCATGCTAACCTTTAGCCCGGTAAGGAAATTAAAAAAAAAACGCAATATGTAGTCTACACGAGAACGGAGCCGTCGAGTAACCAAAACAAATGCGTTAAACAAATTCGTACACGTTATTTATCAATTTAACTCTAGAATTAAAGGATATACAACGAGAAACAACGTTTGACAATCTGTAAACAGTTTTAATAACTATCTCAAAAATTGTCGCTCTGATGGAAACAACTGCTGAGTTATCTACTCAAATTTGTTGAACAAAACGACTTGCGTATTTTAAGCATGCTAACCTTTAGCCCGGCAAGCAAATTAAAAAAAAAAACGCAATATGTAGGCTACACGAGAACGGAGACGTCGAGTAACCAAAACAAATGCGTTAAACAAATCGTACACGTTATTTATCAATTTAACTCTAGAATTAAAGGATATACAACGAGAAACAACGTTTGACAACCTTTAAACAGTTTTAATAACTATCTCAAAAATTGTCGCTCTGATGCAAACAACTGCTGAGTTATCTACTCAAATTTGTTGAACAAAACGACTTACGTATTTTAAGCATGCTAACCTTTAGCCCGGTAAGCAAATTAAAAAAAAACGCAATATGTAGGCTACACGAGAACGGAGCCGTCGAGTAACCAAAACAAAAGCGTTAAACAAATTCGTACACGTTATTTATCAATTTAACTCTAGAATTAATGGATATACAACGAGAAACAACGTTTGACAACCTTTAAACAGTTTTAATAACTATCTCAAAAATTGTCGCTCTGATGCAAACAACTGCTGAGTTATCTACTCAAATTTGTTGAACAAAACGACTTACGTATTTTAAGCATGCTAACCTTTAGCCCGGTAAGCAAATTAAAAAAAAACGCAATATGTAGGCTACACGAGAACGGAGCCGTCGAGTAACCAAAACAAAAGCGTTAAACAAATTCGTACACGTTATTTATCAATTTAACTCTAGAATTAAAGGATATACAACGAGAAACAACGTTTGAAAACCTTTAAACAGTTTTAATAACTATCTCAAAAGTTGTCGCTCTGATGCAAACAACTGCTGAGTTATCTACTCAAATTTGTTGAACAAAACGACTTACGTATTTTAAGCATGCTAACCTTTAGCCCGGTAAGCAAATCAAAAAAAAAAAAACGCAATATATAGGCAACACGAGAACGGAGACGTCGAGTAACCAAAACAAATGCGTTAAACAAATTCGTACACGTTATTTATCAATTTAACTCTAGAATTAAAGGATATACAACGAGAAACAACGTTTGACAACCTTTAAACAGTTTTAATAACTATCTCAGAAATTGTCGATCTGATGGAAACAACTGCTGAGTTATCTACTCAAATTTGTTGAACAAAACGACTTACGTATTTTAAGCATGCTAACCTTTAGCCCGGTAAGCAAATTAAAAAAAAAACGCAATATGTAGGCTACACGAGAACGGAGCCGTCGAGTAACCAAAACAAATGCGTTAAACAAATTCGTACACGTTATTTATAAATTTAACTCTAGAATTAAAGGATATACAACGAGAAACAACGTTTGACAACCTTTAAACAGTTTTAATAACTATCTCAAAAATTGTCGCTCTGATGCAAACAACTGATGAGTTATCTACTTAAATTTGTTGAACAAAACGACTTACGTATTTTAAGCATGCTAACCTTTAGCCCGGTAAGCAAATTAAAAAAAAAACGCAATATGTAGGCTACACGAGAACGGAGACGTCGAGTAACCAAAACAAATGCGTTAAACAAATTCGTACACGTTATTTATCAATTTAACTCTAGAATTAAAGGATATACAACGAGAAACAACGTTTGACAACCTTTAAACAGTTTTAATAACTATATCAAAAATTGTCGCTCTGATGCAAACAACTGCTGAGTTATCTACTCAAATATGTTGAACAAAACGACTTACGTATTTTAAGCATGCTAACCTTTAGCCCGGTAAGCAAATTAAAAAAAAACGCAATATGTAGGCTACACGAGAACGGAGCCGTCGAGTAACCAAAACAAATGCGTTAAACAAATTCGTACACGTTATTTATCAATTTAACTCTAGAATTAAAGGATATACAATGAGGAACAACGTTTGACAACCTGTAAACAGTTTTAATAACTATCACAAAAATTGTCGCTCTGATGGAAACAACTGCTGAGTTATCTACTCAAATTTGTTGAACAAAACGACTTACGTATTTTAAGCATGCTAACCTTTAGCCCGGTAAGCAAATTAAAAAAAAAAAAGCAATATGTAGGCTACACGAGAACGGAGACGTCGAGTAACCAAAACAAATGCGTTAAACAAATTCGTACACGTTATTTATCAATTTAACTCTAGAATTAAAGGATATACAACGAGAAACAACGTTTGACAACCTTTAAACAGTTTTAATAACTATCTCAAAAATTGTCGCTCTGCTGCAAACAACTGCTGAGTTATCTACTCAAATTTGTTGAACAAAACGACTTACGTATTTTAAGCATGCTAACTTTTAGCCCGGTAAGCAAATTAAACAAAAACGCAATATGTAGGCTACACGAGAACGGAGACGTCGAGTAACCAAAACAAATGCATTAAACAAATTGGCACACGTTATTTATCAATTTAACTCTAGAATTAAAGGATATACAACGAGAAACAACGTTTGACAACCTTTAAACAGTTTTAATAACTATCTCAAAAATTGTCGCTCTGATGCAAACAACTGCTGAGTTATCTACTCCAATTTGTTGAACAAAACGACTTACGTATTTTAGGCATGCTAACCTTTAGCCCGGTAAGCAAATTAAAAAAAAAACGCAATATGTAGGCTACACGAGAACGGAGACGTCTAGTAACCAAAACAAATGCGTTAAACAAATTCGTACACGTTATTTATCAATTTAACTCTAGAATTAAAGGATATACAACGAGAAACAACGTTTGACAACCTTTAAACAGTTTTAATAACTATCTCAAAAATTGTCGCTCTGATGCAAACAACTGCTGAGTTATCTACTCAAATTTGTTGAACAAAACGACTTACGTATTTTAAGCATGCTAACCTTTAGCCCGGTAAGCAAATTAAAAAAAAAAAACGCAATATGTAGGCTACACGAGAACGGAGACGTCGAGTAACCAAAACAAATGCGTTAAACAAATTCGTACACGTTATTTATCAATTTAACTCTAGAATTAAAGGATATACAACGAAAAACAACGTTTGACAACCTTTAAACAGTTTTAATAACTATCTCAAAAATTGTCGCTCTGATGCAAACAACTGCTGAGTTATCTACTCAAATTTGTTGAACAAAACGACTTACGTATTTTAAGCATGCTAACCTTTAGCCCGGTAAGCAAATTAAAAAAAAAAAACGCAATATGTAGGCTACACGAGAACGGAGACGTCGAGTAACCAAAACAAATGCGTTAAACAAATTCGTACACGTTATTTATCAATTTAACTCTAGAATTAATGGATATACAACGAGAAACAACGTTTGACAACCTTTAAACAGTTTTAATAACTATCTCAAAAATTGTCGCTCTGATGGAAACAACTGCTGAGTTATCTACTCAAATTTGTTGAACAAAACGACTTACGTATTTTAAGCATGCTAACCTTTAGCCCGGTAAGCAAATTAAAAAAAAAACGCAATATGCAGGCTACACGAGAACGGAGACGTCGAGTAACCAAAATAAATGCGTTAAACAAATTCGTACACGTTATTTATCAATTTAACTCTAGAATTAAAGGATATACAACGAGAAACAACGTTTGACAACATTTAAACAGTTTTAATAACTATCTCAAAAATTGTCGCTCTGATGCAAACAACTGCTGAGTTATCTACTCAAATTTGTTGAACAAAACGACTTACGTATTTTAAGCATGCTAACCTTTAGCCCGATAAGCAAATTAAAAAAAAAATGCAATATGTAGGCTACGCGAGAACGGAGACGTCGAGTATCCAAAACAAATGCGTTAAACAAATTCGTACACGTTATTTATCAATTTAACTCTAGAATTAAAGTATATACAACGAGAAACAACGTTTGACAACCTTTAAACAGTTTTAATAACTATCTCAAAAATTGTCGCTCTGATGGAAACAACTGCTGAGTTATCTACTCAAATTTGTTGAACAAAACGACTTACATATTTTAAGCATGCTAACCTTTAGCCCGGTAAGCAAATTAAAAAAAAAACGCACTATGTAGGCTACACGAGAACGGAGACGTCGAGTAACCAAAACAAATGCGTTAAACAAATTCGTACACGTTATTTATCAATTTAACTCTAGAATTAAAGGATATACAACGAGAAACAACGTTTGACAACATTTAAACAGTTTTAATAAATATCTCAAAAATTGTCCCTCTGATGGAAACAACTGCTGAGTTATCTACTCAAATTTGTTGAACAAAACGACTTACATATTTTAAGCATGCTAACCTTTAGCCCGGTAAGCAAATTAAAAAAAAAAACGCACTATGTAGGCTATACGAGAACGGAGACGTCGAGTAACCAAAACAAATGCGTTAAACAAATTCGTACACGTTATTTATCAATTTAACTCTAGAATTAAAGGATATACAACGAGAAACAACGTTTGACAACCTTTAAACAGTTTTAATAACTATCTCAAAAATTGTCGCTCTGATGCAAACAACTGATGAGTTATCTACTCAAATTTGTTGAACAAAACGACTTACGTATTTTAAGCATGATAACCTTTAGCCCGGTAAGCAATTAAAAAAAAAAACGCAATATGTAGGCTACACGAGAACGGAGACGTCGAGTAACCAAAACAAATGCGTTAAACAAATTCGTACACGTTATTTATCAATTTAACTCTAGAATTAAAGGATATACAACGAGAAACAACGTTTGACAACATTTAAACAGTTTTAATAAATATCTCAAAAATTGTCCCTCTGATGGAAACAACTGCTGAGTTATCTACTCAAATTTGTTGAACAAAACGACTTACATATTTTAAGCATGTTAACCTTTAGCCCGGTAAGCAAATTAAAAAAAAAAAACGCACTATGTAGGCTACACGAGAACGGAGACGTCGAGTAACCAAAACAAATGCGTTAAACAAATTCGTACACGTTATTTATCAATTTAACTCTAGAATTAAAGGATATACAACGAAAAACAACGTTTGACAACCTTTAAACAGTTTTAATAACTATCTCAAAAATTGTCGCTCTGATGCAAACAACTGATGAGTTATCTACTCAAATTTGTTGAACAAAACGACTTACGTATTTTAAGCATGCTAACCTTTAGCCCGGCAAGCAAATTAAAAAAAAAACGCAATATGTAGGCTACACGAGAACGGAGCCGTCGAGTTACCAAAACAAATGCGTTAAGCAAATTCGTACACGGTATTTATCAATTTAACTTTAGAATTAAAGGATATACAACGAGAAACAACGTTTGAAAACCTTTAAACAGTTTTAATAACTATCTCAAAAATTGTCGCTCTGATGCAAACAACTGCTGAGTTATCTACTCAAATTTGTTGAACAAAACAACTTACGTATTTTAAGCATGCTAACCTTTAGGATGGTAAGCAAATTAAAAAAAAAAACGCAATATGTAGGCTACACGAGAACGGAGCCGTCGAGTAACCAAAACAAATGCGTTAAACAAATTCGTACACGGTATTTATCAATTTAACTCTAGAATTAAAGGATATACAACGAGAAACAAAGTTTGACAACCTTTAAACAGTTTTAATAACTATCTCAAAAATTGTCGCTCTGATGGAAACAACTGCTGAGTTACCTACTCAAATTTGTTGAACAAAACGACTTACGTATTTTAAGCATGCTAACTTTAGCCCGGTAAGCAAATTAAAAAAAAAAACGCAATATGTAGGCTACACGAGAACGGAGCCGTCGAGTAACCAAAACAAATGCGTTAAACAAATTCGTACACGTTATTTATCAATTTAACTCTAGAACTAAAGGATATACAACGAGAAACAACGTTTGACAACCTTTAAACAGTTTTAATAACTATCTCAAAAATTGTCGCTCTGATGGAAACAACTGCTGAGTTATCTACTCAAATTTGTTGAACAAAACGACTTACGTATTTTAAGCATGCTAACCTTTAGCCCGGTAAGCAAATTAAAAAAAAAAAACGCAATATGTAGGCTACACGAGAACGGAGACGTCGAGTAACCAAAACAAATGCGTTAAACAAATTCGTACACGTTATTTATCAATTTAACTCTGGAATTAAAGGATATACAACGAGAAACAACGTTTGACAACCTTTAAACAGTTTTAATAACTATCTCAAAAATTGTCGCTCTGATGCAAACAACTGCTGAGTTATCTACTCAAATTTGTTGAACAAAACGACTTACGTATTTTAAGCATGCTAACCTTTAGCCCCGTAAGCAAATTAAAAAAAAAACGCAATATGTAGGCTACACGAGAACGGAGACGTCGAGTAACCAAAACAAATGCGTTAAACAAATTCGTACACGTTATTTATCAATTTAACTCTAGAATTAAAGGATATACAACGAGAAACAACGTTTGACAACCTTTAAACAGTTTTAATAACTATCTCAAAAATTTTCGCTCTGATGCAAACAACTGCTGAGTTATCTACTCAAATTTGTTGAACAAAACGACTTACGTATTTTAAGCATGCTAACCTTTAGCCCGGTAAGCAAATTAAAAAAAAAACGCAATATGTAGGCTACACGAGAACGGAGACGTCGAGTAACCAAAACAAATGCGTTAAACAAATTCGTACACGTTATTTATCAATTTAACTCTAGAATTAAAGGATATACAACGAGAAACAACGTTTGACAACCTTTAAACAGTTTTAATAACTATCTCAAAAATTGTCGCTCTGATGCAAACAACTGCTGAGTTATCTACTCAAATTTGTTGAACAAAACGACTTACGTATTTTAAGCATGCTAACCTTTAGCCCGGTAAGCAAATTAAAAAAAAACAAGTAAGGAAGGTTAAGTTCGGGTGTAACCGAACATTACATACTCAGTTGAGAGCTATGGTGACAACATAAGGGAAAATAACCATGTAGGAAAATGAACCGAGGGAAACCCTGGAATGTGTATCAAATGAAAGGCGTTAAAGAGTATTTTATGAGGGAGTGGGCCATAGATCTATAGGTGGATGCCATTTAGGGATATAGCCATAAAGGTGGATCAGGGTTGACTCTAGAATGCGTTTGTACGATATGGGTTTAAAATGAAAGGTGTTAATGAGTATTTTAAAAGGGAGTAATCCTTAGTTCCATAGGTGGACGCCATTTCGAGATATCGCCACAAAGGTGGACCAGGGGTGACCCTAGAATTTGTTTGTACAATATGGGTATGAAAAAAAAGGTGTTAATGAGTATTTTAAAAGGGAGTAATCCTTAGTTCCATAGGTGGACGCCGTTTCGAGATATCGCCATAAGGTGGACCAGGGGTGACCCTAGAATTTGTTTGTACAATATGGGCATCAAACGAAAGGTGTTAATGAGTATTTTAAAAGGGAGTGGGCTTTAGTTCTATAGGTGGACGCCGTTTCGAAATATCGCCCTAAAGGTGGACCAGGGGTGACTCTAGAATATGTTTGTACGATATGGGTATCAAATGAAAGGTGTTAATGAGTATTTTAAAAGGGCGTGGAGCTTAGTTCTATAGGTGGACGCCTTTTCGAGATATCGCCATAAAGGTGGACCAGGGGTGACTCTAGAATGAGTTTGTACGATATGGGTATCAAATTAAAGGTATTAATGAGAGTTTTAAAAGGGAGTGGTGTGAAGGCGTTTTCCAGATATCGACCAAAATGTGGACCAGGGTGACCCAGAACATCATCTGTTGGATACAGCTAATTTATTTATATATGTAATACCTGCCAAGATTTTAAGGGTTTTTTATTTCGCCCTGTAGAACTTTTTCATTTTCTTCTACTTAATATGGTAGGTGTCACAACCATTTTATAAAGTTTTTTCTAAAGTTATATTTCGCGTCAATAAAACAATCCAATTACCTTACCATGTTTCATGCCTTTTTTCGTATTTGGTATAGAATTATGGCATTTTTTCATTTTTTGTAATTTTCGATATCGAAAAAGTGGGCGTGGTCATAGTCGGATTTCGTTCATTTTTCATACCAAGATAAAGTGAGTTCAAATAAGCACGTGAACTAAGTTCATTAAAGATATGTCGATTTTTGCCCAAATTATCGTGTTAACGGCCATGCGGAAGGACAGACGGACGCCTGTGTATAAAAACTGGGCGTGGCATCAACCGATTTCGCCCATTTTCACAGAAAACAGTTAATGTCATAAAATCTATGCCCCTACCAAATTTCAAAAGGATTGGTTAATTTTTGTTCGACTTATGGCGTTAAAAGTATCCTAGACAAATGAAATGAAAAAGGGCGGAGCCACGCCCATTTTGAAATTTTCTTTTATTTTTGTATTTTGTTGCACCATATCATTACTGGAGTTGAATGTTGACATAATTTACTTATATACTGTAAAGATATTAAATTTTTTGTTAAAATTTTACTTTAAAAAAATTTTTTTTTAAAAGTGGGCGTGGTCCTTCTCCGATTTTGCTAATTTTTATTAGGCGTACATATAGTAATAGAAGTAACGTTCCTGCCAAATTTCATCAAGATATCTTCAACGACTGCCAAATTACAGCTTGCAAAACTTTTAAATTACCTTCTTTTAAAAGTGGGCGGTGCCACGCCCATTGTCCAAAATTTTACTAATTTTCTATTCTGCGTCATAAGTTCAACTCATCTACCAAGTTTCGTCGCTTTAGCTGTCTTTTGTAATGAATTATCGCACTTTTTCGGTTTTCGAAATTTTCGATATCGAAAAAGTGGGCGTGGTTATAGTCCGATATCGTTCATTTTAAATAGCGATCTGAGATGTGTACTCAGGAACCTGCATACCAAATTTCATCAAGATACCTCAAAATTTACTCAAGTTATCGTGTTAACGGACGGACGGACGGACGGACGGACGGACGGACGGACGGACGGACGGACATGGCTCAATCAAATTTTTTTTCGATCCTGATTATTTTGATATATAGAAGTCTATATCTATCTCGATTCCTTTATATATGTACAACCAACCGTTATACAATCAAACTTAATATACTCTGTGAGCTCTGCTCAACTGAGTATAAAAACGCAATATGTAGGCTACACGAGAACGGAGCCGTCGAGTAACCAAAACGAATGCGTTAAACAAATTCGTACACGTTATTTATCAATTTAACTCTAGAATTAAAGGATATACAACGAGAAACAACGTTTGACAACCTTTAAAGAGTTTTAATAACTATCTGAAAAATTGTCGCTCTGATGCAAACAACTGATGAGTTATCTACTTAAATTTGTTGAACAAAACGACTTACGTATTTTAAGCATGCTATCCTTTAGCCCGGTAAGCAAATTAAAAGAAAACGCAATATGTAGGCTACACGAGAACGGAGACGTCGAGTAACCAAAACAAATGCGTTAAACAAATTCGTACACGTTATTTATCAATTTAACTCTAGAATTAAAGGATATACAACGAGAAACAACGTTTGACAACCTTTAAAGAGTTTTAATAACTATCTGAAAAATTGTCGCTCTGATGCAAACAACTGATGAGTTATCTACTTAAATTTGTTGAACAAAACGACTTACGTATTTTAAGCATGCTATCCTTTAGCCCGGTAAGCAAATTAAAAGAAAACGCAATATGTAGGCTACACGAGAACGGAGACGTCGAGTAACCAAAACAAATGCGTTAAACAAATTCGTACACGTTATTTATCAATTTAACTCTAGAATTAAAGGATATACAACGAGAAACATCGTTTGACAACCTTTAAATAGTTTTAATAACTATCTCAAAAATTGTCGCTCTGATGCAAACAACTGATGAGTTATCTACTTAAATTTGTTGAACAAAACGACTTACGTATTTTAAGCATGCTAACCTCTAGCCCGGTAAGCAAATTTAAAAAAAACGCAATATGTAGGCTACACGAGAACGGAGACGTCGAGTAACCAAAACAAATGCGTTAAACAAATTCGTACACGTTATTTATCAATTTAACTCTAGAATTAAAGGATATACAACGAGAAACAACGTTTGACAACCTTTAAACAGTTTTAATAACTATCTCAAAAATTGTCGCTCTGATGCAAACAACTGATGAGTTATCTACTTAAATTTGTTGAACAAAACGACTTACGTATTTTAAGCATGCTAACCTTTAGCCCGGTAAGCAAATTAAAAAAAAAACGCAATATGTAGGCTACACGAGAACGGAGACGTCGAGTAACCAAAACAAATGCGTTAAACAAATTCGTACACGTTATTTATCAATTTAACTCTAGAATTAAAGGATATACAACGAGAAACAACGTTTGACAACCTTTAAACAGTTTTAATAACTATATCAAAAATTGTCGCTCTGATGCAAACAACTGCTGAGTTATCTACTCAAATATGTTGAACAAAACGACTTACGTATTTTAAGCATGCTAACCTTTAGCCCGGTAAGCAAATTAAAAAAAAACGCAATATGTAGGCTACACGAGAACGGAGCCGTCGAGTAACCAAAACAAATGCGTTAAACAAATTCGTACACGTTATTTATCAATTTAACTCTAGAATTAAAGGATATACAATGAGAAACAACGTTTGACAACCTGTAAACAGTTTTAATAACTATCACAAAAATTGTCGCTCTGATGGAAACAACTGCTGAGTTATCTACTCAAATTTGTTGAACAAAACGACTTACGTATTTTAAGCATGCTAACCTTTAGCCCGGTAAGCAAATTAAAAAAAAAAAAGCAATATGTAGGCTACACGAGAACGGAGACGTCGAGTAACCAAAACAAATGCGTTAAACAAATTCGTACACGTTATTTATCAATTTAACTCTAGAATTAAAGGATATACAACGAGAAACAACGTTTGACAACCTTTAAACAGTTTTAATAACTATCTCAAAAATTGTCGCTCTGCTGCAAACAACTGCTGAGTTATCTACTCAAATTTGTTGAACAAAACGACTTACGTATTTTAAGCATGCTAACTTTTAGCCCGGTAAGCAAATTAAACAAAAACGCAATATGTAGGCTACACGAGAACGGAGACGTCGAGTAACCAAAACAAATGCATTAAACAAATTGGCACACGTTATTTATCAATTTAACTCTAGAATTAAAGGATATACAACGAGAAACAACGTTTGACAACCTTTAAACAGTTTTAATAACTATCTCAAAAATTGTCGCTCTGATGCAAACAACTGCTGAGTTATCTACTCCAATTTGTTGAACAAAACGACTTACGTATTTTAGGCATGCTAACCTTTAGCCCGGTAAGCAAATTAAAAAAAAAACGCAATATGTAGGCTACACGAGAACGGAGACGTCTAGTAACCAAAACAAATGCGTTAAACAAATTCGTACACGTTATTTATCAATTTAACTCTAGAATTAAAGGATATACAACGAGAAACAACGTTTGACAACCTTTAAACAGTTTTAATAACTATCTCAAAAATTGTCGCTCTGATGCAAACAACTGCTGAGTTATCTACTCAAATTTGTTGAACAAAACGACTTACGTATTTTAAGCATGCTAACCTTTAGCCCGGTAAGCAAATTAAAAAAAAAAAAACGCAATATGTAGGCTACACGAGAACGGAGACGTCGAGTAACCAAAACAAATGCGTTAAACAAATTCGTACACGTTATTTATCAATTTAACTCTAGAATTAAAGGATATACAACGAAAAACAACGTTTGACAACCTTTAAACAGTTTTAATAACTATCTCAAAAATTGTCGCTCTGATGCAAACAACTGCTGAGTTATCTACTCAAATTTGTTGAACAAAACGACTTACGTATTTTAAGCATGCTAACCTTTAGCCCGGTAAGCAAATTAAAAAAAAAAAACGCAATATGTAGGCTACACGAGAACGGAGACGTCGAGTAACCAAAACAAATGCGTTAAACAAATTCGTACACGTTATTTATCAATTTAACTCTAGAATTAATGGATATACAACGAGAAACAACGTTTGACAACCTTTAAACAGTTTTAATAACTATCTCAAAAATTGTCGCTCTGATGGAAACAACTGCTGAGTTATCTACTCAAATTTGTTGAACAAAACGACTTACGTATTTTAAGCATGCTAACCTTTAGCCCGGTAAGCAAATTAAAAAAAAAAACGCAATATGCAGGCTACACGAGAACGGAGACGTCGAGTAACCAAAATAAATGCGTTAAACAAATTCGTACACGTTATTTATCAATTTAACTCTAGAATTAAAGGATATACAACGAGAAACAACGTTTGACAACATTTAAACAGTTTTAATAACTATCTCAAAAATTGTCGCTCTGATGCAAACAACTGCTGAGTTATCTACTCAAATTTGTTGAACAAAACGACTTACGTATTTTAAGCATGCTAACCTTTAGCCCGATAAGCAAATTAAAAAAAAAATGCAATATGTAGGCTACGCGAGAACGGAGACGTCGAGTATCCAAAACAAATGCGTTAAACAAATTCGTACACGTTATTTATCAATTTAACTCTAGAATTAAAGTATATACAACGAGAAACAACGTTTGACAACCTTTAAACAGTTTTAATAACTATCTCAAAAATTGTCGCTCTGATGGAAACAACTGCTGAGTTATCTACTCAAATTTGTTGAACAAAACGACTTACATATTTTAAGCATGCTAACCTTTAGCCCGGTAAGCAAATTAAAAAAAAAAACGCACTATGTAGGCTACACGAGAACGGAGACGTCGAGTAACCAAAACAAATGCGTTAAACAAATTCGTACACGTTATTTATCAATTTAACTCTAGAATTAAAGGATATACAACGAGAAACAACGTTTGACAACATTTAAACAGTTTTAATAAATATCTCAAAAATTGTCCCTCTGATGGAAACAACTGCTGAGTTATCTACTCAAATTTGTTGAACAAAACGACTTACATATTTTAAGCATGCTAACCTTTAGCCCGGTAAGCAAATTAAAAAAAAAAACGCACTATGTAGGCTATACGAGAACGGAGACGTCGAGTAACCAAAACAAATGCGTTAAACAAATTCGTACACGTTATTTATCAATTTAACTCTAGAATTAAAGGATATACAACGAGAAAGAACGTTTGACAACCTTTAAACAGTTTTAATAACTATCTCAAAAATTGTCGCTCTGATGCAAACAACTGATGAGTTATCTACTCAAATTTGTTGAACAAAACGACTTACGTATTTTAAGCATGATAACCTTTAGCCCGGTAAGCAATTAAAAAAAAAAACGCAATATGTAGGCTACACGAGAACGGAGACGTCGAGTAACCAAAACAAATGCGTTAAACAAATTCGTACACGTTATTTATCAATTTAACTCTAGAATTAAAGGATATACAACGAGAAACAACGTTTGACAACATTTAAACAGTTTTAATAAATATCTCAAAAATTGTCCCTCTGATGGAACCAACTGCTGAGTTATCTACTCAAATTTGTTGAACAAAACGACTTACATATTTTAAGCATGTTAACCTTTAGCCCGGTAAGCAAATTAAAAAAAAAAAACGCACTATGTAGGCTACACGAGAACGGAGACGTCGAGTAACCAAAACAAATGCGTTAAACAAATTCGTACACGTTATTTATCAATTTAACTCTAGAATTAAAGGATATACAACGAAAAACAACGTTTGACAACCTTTAAACAGTTTTAATAACTATCTCAAAAATTGTCGCTCTGATGCAAACAACTGATGAGTTATCTACTCAAATTTGTTGAACAAAACGACTTACGTATTTTAAGCATGCTAACCTTTAGCCCGGCAAGCAAATTAAAAAAAAAAACGCAATATGTAGGCTACACGAGAACGGAGCCGTCGAGTTACCAAAACAAATGCGTTAAGCAAATTCGTACACGGTATTTATCAATTTAACTTTAGAATTAAAGGATATACAACGAGAAACAACGTTTGAAAACCTTTAAACAGTTTTAATAACTATCTCAAAAATTGTCGCTCTGATGCAAACAACTGCTGAGTTATCTACTCAAATTTGTTGAACAAAACAACTTACGTATTTTAAGCATGCTAACCTTTAGGATGGTAAGCAAATTAAAAAAAAAAACGCAATATGTAGGCTACACGAGAACGGAGCCGTCGAGTAACCAAAACAAATGCGTTAAACAAATTCGTACACGGTATTTATCAATTTAACTCTAGAATTAAAGGATATACAACGAGAAACAAAGTTTGACAACCTTTAAACAGTTTTAATAACTATCTCAAAAATTGTCGCTCTGATGGAAACAACTGCTGAGTTACCTACTCAAATTTGTTGAACAAAACGACTTACGTATTTTAAGCATGCTAACTTTAGCACGGTAAGCAAATTAAAAAAAAAAACGCAATATGTAGGCTACACGAGAACGGAGCCGTCGAGTAACCAAAACAAATGCGTTAAACAAATTCGTACACGTTATTTATCAATTTAACTCTAGAACTAAAGGATATACAACGAGAAACAACGTTTGACAACCTTTAAACAGTTTTAATAACTATCTCAAAAATTGTCGCTCTGATGGAAACAACTGCTGAGTTATCTACTCAAATTTGTTGAACAAAACGACTTACGTATTTTAAGCATGCTAACCTTTAGCCCGGTAAGCAAATTAAAAAAAAAAACGCAATATGTAGGCTACACGAGAACGGAGACGTCGAGTAACCAAAACAAATGCGTTAAACAAATTCGTACACGTTATTTATCAATTTAACTCTGGAATTAAAGGATATACAACGAGGAACAACGTTTGACAACCTTTAAACAGTTTTAATAACTATCTCAAAAATTGTCGCTCTGATGCAAACAACTGCTGAGTTATCTACTCAAATTTGTTGAACAAAACGACTTACGTATTTTAAGCATGCTAACCTTTAGCCCCGTAAGCAAATTAAAAAAAAAACGCAATATGTAGGCTACACGAGAACGGAGACGTCGAGTAACCAAAACAAATGCGTTAAACAAATTCGTACACGTTATTTATCAATTTAACTCTAGAATTAAAGGATATACAACGAGAAACAACGTTTGACAACCTTTAAACAGTTTTAATAACTATCTCAAAAATTTTCGCTCTGATGCAAACAACTGCTGAGTTATCTACTCAAATTTGTTGAACAAAACGACTTACGTATTTTAAGCATGCTAACCTTTAGCCCGGTAAGCAAATTAAAAAAAAAACGCAATATGTAGGCTACACGAGAACGGAGACGTCGAGTAACCAAAACAAATGCGTTAAACAAATTCGTACACGTTATTTATCAATTTAACTCTAGAATTAAAGGATATACAACGAGAAACAACGTTTGACAACCTTTAAACAGTTTTAATAACTATCTCAAAAATTGTCGCTCTGATGCAAACAACTGCTGAGTTATCTACTCAAATTTGTTGAACAAAACGACTTACGTATTTTAAGCATGCTAACCTTTAGCCCGGTAAGCAAATTAAAAAAAAACAAGTAAGGAAGGTTAAGTTCGGGTGTAACCGAACATTACATACTCAGTTGAGAGCTATGGTGACAACATAAGGGAAAATAACCATGTAGGAAAATGAACCGAGGGAAACCCTGGAATGTGTATCAAATGAAAGGCGTTAAAGAGTATTTTATGAGGGAGTGGGCCATAGATCTATAGGTGGATGCCATTTAGGGATATAGCCATAAAGGTGGATCAGGGTTGACTCTAGAATGCGTTTGTACGATATGGGTTTCAAATGAAAGGTGTTAATGAGTATTTTAAAAGGGAGTAATCCTTAGTTCCATAGGTGGACGCCATTTCGAGATATCGCCACAAAGGTGGACCAGGGGTGACCCTAGAATTTGTTTGTACAATATGGGTATGAAAAAAAAGGTGTTAATGAGTATTTTAAAAGGGAGTAATCCTTAGTTCCATAGGTGGACGCCGTTTCGAGATATCGCCATAAGGTGGACCAGGGGTGACCCTAGAATTTGTTTGTACAATATGGGCATCAAACGAAAGGTGTTAATGAGTATTTTAAAAGGGAGTGGGCTTTAGTTCTATAGGTGGACGCCGTTTCGAAATATCGCCCTAAAGGTGGACCAGGGGTGACTCTAGAATATGTTTGTACGATATGGGTATCAAATGAAAGGTGTTAATGAGTATTTTAAAAGGGCGTGGAGCTTAGTTCTATAGGTGGACGCCTTTACGAGATATCGCCATAAAGGTGGACCAGGGGTGACTCTAGAATGAGTTTGTACGATATGGGTATCAAATTAAAGGTATTAATGAGAGTTTTAAAAGGGAGTGGTGTGAAGGCGTTTTCCAGATATCGACCAAAATGTGGACCAGGGTGACCCAGAACATCATCTGTTGGATACAGCTAATTTATTTATATATGTAATACCTGCCAAGATTTTAAGGGTTTTTTATTTCGCCCTGTAGAACTTTTTCATTTTCTTCTACTTAATATGGTAGGTGTCACAACCATTTTATAAAGTTTTTTCTAAAGTTATATTTCGCGTCAATAAAACAATCCAATTACCTTACCATGTTTCATGCCTTTTTTCGTATTTGGTATAGAATTATGGCATTTTTTCATTTTTTGTAATTTTCGATATCGAAAAAGTGGGCGTGGTCATAGTCGGATTTCGTTCATTTTTCATACCAAGATAAAGTGAGTTCAAATAAGCACGTGAACTAAGTTCATTAAAGATATGTCGATTTTTGCCCAAATTATCGTGTTAACGGCCATGCGGAAGGACAGACGGACGCCTGTGTATAAAAACTGGGCGTGGCATCAACCGATTTCGCCCATTTTCACAGAAAACAGTTAATGTCATAAAATCTATGCCCCTACCAAATTTCAAAAGGATTGGTTAATTTTTGTTCGACTTATGGCGTTAAAAGTATCCTAGACAAATTAAATGAAAAAGGGCGGAGCCACGCCCATTTTGAAATTTTCTTTTATTTTTGTATTTTGTTGCACCATATCATTACTGGAGTTGAATGTTGACATAATTTACTTATATACTGTAAAGATATTAAATTTTTTGTTAAAATTTTACTTTAAAAAAATTTTTTTTTTAAAAGTGGGCGTGGTCCTTCTCCGATTTTGCTAATTTTTATTAGGCGTACATATAGTAATAGAAGTAACGTTCCTGCCAAATTTCATCAAGATATCTTCAACGACTGCCAAATTACAGCTTGCAAAACTTTTAAATTACCTTCTTTTAAAAGTGAGCGGTGCCACGCCCATTGTCCAAAATTTTACTAATTTTCTATTCTGCGTCATAAGTTCAACTCATCTACCAAGTTTCGTCGCTTTAGCTGTCTTTTGTAATGAATTATCGCACTTTTTCGGTTTTCGAAATTTTCGATATCGAAAAAGTGGGCGTGGTTATAGTCCGATATCGTTCATTTTAAATAGCGATCTGAGATGTGTACTCAGGAACCTGCATACCAAATTTCATCAAGATACCTCAAAATTTACTCAAGTTATCGTGTTAACGGACGGACGGACGGACGGACGGACGGACGGACGGACGGACATGGCTCAATCAAATTTTTTTTCGATCCTGATTATTTTGATATATAGAAGTCTATATCTATCTCGATTCCTTTATATATGTACAACCAACCGTTATACAATCAAACTTAATATACTCTGTGAGCTCTGCTCAACTGAGTATAAAAACGCAATATGTAGGCTACACGAGAACGGAGCCGTCGAGTAACCAAAACGAATGCGTTAAACAAATTCGTACACGTTATTTATCAATTTAACTCTAGAATTAAAGGATATACAACGAGAAACAACGTTTGACAACCTTTAAAGAGTTTTAATAACTATCTGAAAAATTGTCGCTCTGATGCAAACAACTGATGAGTTATCTACTTAAATTTGTTGAACAAAACGACTTACGTATTTTAAGCATGCTATCCTTTAGCCCGGTAAGCAAATTAAAAGAAAACGCAATATGTAGGCTACACGAGAACGGAGACGTCGAGTAACCAAAACAAATGCGTTAAACAAATTCGTACACGTTATTTATCAATTTAACTCTAGAATTAAAGGATATACAACGAGAAACAACGTTTGACAACCTTTAAACAGTTTTAATAACTATCTCAAAAATTGTCGCTCTGATGGAAACAACTGCTGAGTTATCTACTCAAATTTGTTGAACAAAACGACTTACGTATTTTAAGCATGCTAACCTTTAGCCCGGTAAGCAAATTAAAAAAAAAACGCAATATGTAGGCTACACGAGAACGGAGACGTCGAGTAACCAAAACAAATGGTTTAAACAAATTCGTACACGTTATTTATCAATTTAACTCTAGAATTAAAGGATATACAACGAGAAACAACGTTTGACAACCTTTAAACAGTTTTAATAACTATCTCAAAAATTGTCGCTCTGATGCAAACAACTGATGAGTTATCTACTCAAATTTGTAGAACAAAACGACTTACGTATTTTAAGCATGCTAATCTTTAGCCCGGTAAGCAAATTAAAAAAAAAACGCAATATGTAGGCTACACGAGAACGGAGCCGTCGAGTAACCAAAACAAATGCGTTAAACAAATTCGTACACGTTATTTATCAATTTAACTATAGAATTAAAGGATATACAACGAGAAACAACGTTTGACAACATTTAAACAATTTTAATAACTATCTCAAAAATTGTCGCTCTGATACAAACAACTGCTGAGTTATCTACTCAAATTTGTTGAACAAAACGACTTACGTATTTTAAGCATGCTAACCTTTAGCCCGGTAAGCACATTAAAAAAAAAAACGCAATATGTAGGCTACACGAGAACGGAGCCGTCGAGTAACCAAAACAAAAGCGTTAAACAAATTCGTACACGTTATTTATCAATTTAACTCTAGAATTAAAGGATATACAACGAGAAACATCGTTTGACAACCTTTAAATAGTTTTAATAACTATCTCAAAAATTGTCGCTCTGATGCAAACAACTGCTGAGTTATCTACTCAAATTTGTTGAACAAAACGACTTACGTATTTTAAGCAAGCTAACCTTTAGCCCGGTAAGCAAATTAAAAAAAAAACGCAATATGTAGGCAACACGAGAACGGAGACGTCGAGTAACCAAAACAAATGCGTTAAACAAATTCGTACACGTTATTTATCAATTTAACTCTAGAATTAAAGGATATACAACGAGAAACAACGTTTGACAACCTTTAAACAGTTTTAATAACTATCTCAAAAATTGTCACTCTGATGCAAACAACTGATGAGTTATCTACTTAAATTTGTTGAACAAAACGACTTACGTATTTTAAGCATGCTAACCTTTAGCCCGGTAAGCAAATTAAAAAAAAAAAAACGCAATATGTAGACTACACGAGAACGGAGACGTCGAGTAACCAAAACAAATGCGTTAAACAAATTCGTACACGTTATTTATCAATTTAACTCTAGAATTAAAGGATATACAACGAGAAACAACGTTTGACAACCTTTAAACAGTTTTAATAACTATCTCAAAAATTGTCGCTCTGATGCAAACAACTGCTGAGTTATCTACTCAAATATGTTGAACAAAACGACTTACGTATTTTAAGCATGCTAACCTTTAGCCCGGTAAGGAAATTAAAAAAAAAACGCAATATGTAGTCTACACGAGAACGGAGCCGTCGAGTAACCAAAACAAATGCGTTAAACAAATTCGTACACGTTATTTATCAATTTAACTCTAGAATTAAAGGATATACAACGAGAAACAACGTTTGACAATCTGTAAACAGTTTTAATAACTATCTCAAAAATTGTCGCTCTGATGGAAACAACTGCTGAGTTATCTACTCAAATTTGTTGAACAAAACGACTTGCGTATTTTAAGCATGCTAACCTTTATCCCGGCAAGCAAATAAAAAAAAAACGCAATATGTAGGCTACACGAGAACGGAGACGTCGAGTAACCAAAACAAATGCGTTAAACAAATCGTACACGTTATTTATCAATTTAACTCTAGAATTAAAGGATATACAACGAGAAACAACGTTTGACAACCTTTAAACAGTTTTAATAACTATCTCAAAAATTGTCGCTCTGATGCAAACGACTGCTGAGTTATTTACTCAAATTTGTTGAACAAAACGACTTACGTATTTTAAGCATGCTAACCTTTAGCCCGGTAAGCAAATTAAAAAAAAACGCAATATGTAGGCTACACGAGAACGGAGACGTCGAGTAACCAAAACAAATGCGTTAAACAAATTCGTACACGTTATTTATCAATTTAACTCTAGAATTAAAGGATATACAACGAGAAACAACGTTTGACAACCTTTAAACAGTTTTAATAACTATCTCAAAAATTGTTGCTCTGATGCAAACAACTGCTGAGTGATCTACTCAAATTTGTTGAACAAAACGACTTACGTATTTTAAGCATGCTAACCTTTAGCCCGGTAAGCAAATTAAAAAAAAAACGCAATGTGTAGGCTACACGAGAACGGAGACGTCGAGTAACCAAAACAAATGCGTTAAACAAATTCGTACACGTTATTTATCAATTTAACTCTAGAATTAAAGGATATACAACGAGAAACAACGTTTGACAACCTTTAAACAGTTTTAATAACTATCTCTGCTCTGATGCAAACAACTGCTGAGTTATCTACTCAAATTTGTTGAACAAAACGACTTACGTATTTTAAGCATGCTAACCTTTAGCCCGGTAAGCAAATTAAAAAAAAACGCAATATGTAGGCTACACGAGAACGGAGACGTCGAGTAACCAAAACAAATGCGTTAAACAAATTCGTACACGTTATTTATCAATTTAACTCTAGAATTAAAGGATATACAACGATAAACATCGTTTGAAAACCTTTAAATAGTTTTAATAACTATCTCAAAAATTGTCGCTCTGATGCAAACAACTGCTGAGTTATCTACTCAAATTTGTTGAACAAAACGACTTACGTATTTTAAGCATGCTAACCTTTAGCCCGGTAAGCAAATTAAAAAAAAAATGCAATATGTAGGCTACACGAGAACGGAGACGTCGAGTAACCAAAACAAATGCGTTAAACAAATTCGCACACGTTATTTATCAATTTAACTCTAGAATTAAAGGATATACAACGAGAAACAACGTTTGACAACCTTTAAACAGTTTTAATAACTATCTCAAAAATTGTCGCTCTGATGGAAACAACTGCTGAGTTATCTACTCAAATTTGTTGAATAAAACGACTTACGTATTTTAAGCATGCCAACCTTTAGCCCGGTAAGCAAATTAAAAAAAAAAACGCAATATGTAGGCTACACGAGAACGGAGACGTCGAGTAACCAAAACAAATGCGTTAAACAAATTCGTATACGTTATTTATCAATTTAACTCTAGAATTAAAGGATATACAACGAAAAACAACGTTTGACAACCTTTAAACAGTTTTAATAACTATCTCAAAAATTGTTGCTCTGATGCAAACAACTGCTGAGTTATCTACTCAAATTTGTTGAACAAAACGACTTACGTATTTTCGGCATGCTAACCTTTAGCCCGGTAAGCAAATTAAAAAAAAAAAAACGCAATATGTAGGCTACACGAGAACGGAGACGTCGAGTAACCAAAACAAATGCGTTAACCAAATTCGTACACGTTATTTATCAATTTAACTCTAGAATTAAAGGATATACAACGAGAAACAACGTTTGACAACCTTTGTACAGTTTTAATAACTATCTCAAAAATTGTCGCTCTGATGGAAACAACTGCTGAGTTATCTACTCAAATTTGTTGAACTTACGTATTTTAAGCATGCTAACCTTTAGCCCGGTAAGCAAATTAAAAAAAAAAACGCAATATGTAGGCTACACGAGAACGGAGACGTCGAGTAACCAAAACAAATGCGTTAACCAAATTCGTACACGTTATTTATCAATTTAACTCTAGAATTATAGGATATACAACGAGAAACAACGTTTGACAACCTTTATACAGTTTTAATAACTATCTCAAAAATTGTCGCTCTGATGCAAACAACTGCTGAGTTATCTACTCAAATTTGTTGAACAAAACGACTTACGTATTTTAAGCATGCTAACCTTTAGCCCGGTAAGCAAATTAAAAAAAAAACGCAATATGTAGGCTACACGAGAACGGAGACGTCGAGTATCCAAAACAAATGCGTTAAACAAATTCCTACACGTTATTTATCAATTTAACTCTAGAATTAAAGGATATACAACGAGAAACAACGTTTGACAACCTTTAAACAGTTTTAATAACTATCTCAAAAATTGTCGCTCTGATGCAAACAACTGATGAGTTATCTACTCAAATTTGTTGAACAAAACGACTTACGTATTTTAAGCATGCTAACCTTTAGCCCGGTAAGCAAATTAAACAAAAAAAAAACGCAATATGTAGGCTACACGAGAACGGAGACGTCGAGTAACCAAAACAAATGCGTTAATCAAATTCGTACACGTTATTTATCAATTTAACTCTAGAATTAAAGGATATACAACGAGAAACAACGTTTGACAACCTTTAAACAGTTTTAATAAATATCTCAAAAATTGTCGCTCTGATGGAAACAACTGCTGAGTTATCTACTCAAATTTGTTGAACAAAACGACTTACGTATTTTAAGCATGCTAGCCTTTAGCCCGGTAAGCAAATTAAAAAAAAAACGCAATATGTAGGCTACACGAGAACGGAGACGTCGAGTAACCAAAACAAATGCGTTAAACAAATTCGTACACGTTATTTATCAATTTAACTCTAGAATTAAAGGATATACAACGAGAAACAACGTTTGAGAACCTTTAAACAGTTTTAATAACTATCTCAAAAATTGTCGCTCCGATGCAAACAATTGATGAGTTATCTACTTAAATTTGTTGAACAAAACGACTTACGTATTTTAAGCATGCTAACCTTTAGCCCGGTAAGCAAATTAAAAAAAAAACGCAATATGTAGGCTATACGAGAACGGAGACGTCGAGTAACCAAAACAAATGCGTTAAACAAATTCGTAAACGTTATTTATCAATTTAACTCTAGAATTAAATGATATACCACGAGAAACAACGTTTGACAACCTTTAAACAATTTTAATAACTATCTCAAAAATTGTCGCTCTGATGCAAACAACTGCTGAGTTATCTACTCAAATTTGTTGAACAAAACGACTTACGTATTTTAATCATGCTAACCTTTAGCCCGGTAAGCAAATTAAAAAAAAACGCAATATGTAGGCTACACGAGAACGGAGCCGTCGAGTACCCAAAACAAATGCGTTAAACAAATTCGTACACGTTATTTATCAATTTAACTCTAGAATTAAAGGGTATACAACGAGAAACAACGTTTGACAACCTTTAAACAGTTTTAATAACTATCTCAAAAATTGTCGCTCTGATGCAAACAACTGATGAGTTATCTACTTAAATTTGTTGAACAAAACGACTTACGTATTTTAAACATGCTATCCTTTAGCCCGGTAAGCAAATTAAAAGAAAACGCAATATGTAGGCTACACGAGAACGGAGACGTCGAGTAAACAAAACAAATGCGTTAAACAAATTCGTACACGTTATTTATCAATTTAACTCTAGAATTAAATGATATACAACGAGAAACAACGTTTGACAACCTTTAAACAGTTTTAATAACTATCTCAAAAATTGTCGCTCTGATGCAAACAACTGCTGACTTATCTACTCAAATTTGTTGAACAAAACGACTTACGTATTTTAATCATGCTAACCTTGAGCCCGGTAAGCAAATTAAAAAAAAACGCAATATGTAGGCTACACGAGAACGGAGCCATCGAGTAACCAAAACAAATGCGTTAAACAAATTCGTACACGCTATTTATCAATTTAACTCTAGAATTAAAGGATATACAACGAGAAACAACGTTTGACAACCTTTAAACAGTTTTAATAACTATCTCAAAAATTGTCGCTCTGATGCAAACAACTGCTGAGTTATCTACTCAAATTTGTTGAACAAAACGACTTACGTATTTTAAGCATGCTAACCTTTAGCCCGGTAAGCAAATTAAAAAAAAAACGCAATATGTAGGCTACACGAGAACGGAGCCGTCGAGTAACCAAAACAAAAGCGTTAAACAAATTCGTACACGTTATTTATCAATTTAACTCTAGAATTAAAGGATATACAACGAGAAACATCGTTTGACAACCTTTAAATAGTTTTAATAACTATCTCAAAAATTGTCGCTCTGATGCAAACAACTGCTGAGTTATCTACTCAAATTTGTTGAACAAAACGACTTACGTATTTTAAGCATGCTAACCTTTAGCCCGGTAAGCAAATTAAAAAAAAAAAACGCAATATGTAGGCTACACGAGAACGGAGCCGTCGAGTAACCAAAACAAATGCGTTAAACAAATTCGTACACGTTATTTATCAATTTAACTCTAGAATTAAAGGATATACAACGAGAAACAACGTTTGACAACCTTTAAACAGTTTTAATAACTATCTCAAAAATTGTCACTCTGATGCAAACAACTGATGAGTTATCTACTTAAATTTGTTGAACAAAACGACTTACGTATTTTAAGCATGCTAACCTTTAGCCCGGTAAGCAAATTAAAAAAAAAAAACGCAATATGTAGGCTACACGAGAACGGAGACGTCGAGTAACCAAAACAAATGCGTTAAACAAATTCGTACACGTTATTTATCAATTTAACTCTAGAATTAAAGGATATACAACGAGAAACAACGTTTGACAACCTTTAAACAGTTTTAATAACTATCTCAAAAATTGTCGCTCTGATGCAAACAACTGCTGAGTTATCTACACAAATATGTTGAACAAAACGACTTACGTATTTTAAGCATGCTAACCTTTAGCCCGGTAAGCAAATTAAACAAAAAAAACGCAATATGTAGGCTACACGAGAACGGAGCCGTCGAGTAACCAAAACAAATGCGTTAAACAAATTCGTACACGTTATTTTTCAATTTAACTCTAGAATTAAAGGATATACAACGAGAAACAACGTTTGACAACCTGTAAACAGTTTTAATAACTATCTCAAAAATTGTCGCTCTGATGGAAACAACTGCTGAGTTATCTACTCAAATTTGTTGAACAAAACGACTTACGTATTTTAAGCATGCTAACCTTTAGCCCGGTAAGCAAATTAAAAAAAAAACGCAATATGTAGGCTACACGAGAACGGAGACGTCGAGTAACCAAAATAAATGCGTTAAACAAATTCGTACACGTTATTTATCAATTTAACTCTAGAATTAAAGGATATACAACGAGAAACAACGTTTGACAACCTTTAAACAGTTTTAATAACTATCTCAAAAATTGTCGCTCTGATGCAAACAACTGCTGAGTTATCTACTCAAATTTGTTGAACAAAACGACTTACGTATTTTAAGCATGCTAACCTTTAGCCCGGTAAGCAAATTAAAAAAAAAACGCAATATGTAGGCTACACGAGAACGGAGACGTCGAGTAACCAAAACAAATGCGTTAAACAAATTCGTACACGTTATTTATCAATTTAACTCTAGAATTAAAGGATATACAACGAGAAACATCGTATGACAACCTTTAAATAGTTTTAATAACTATCTTAAAAATTGTCGCTCTGATGCAAACAACTGCTGAGTTATCTACTCAAATTTGTTGAACAAAACGACTTACGTATTTTAAGCATGCTAACCTTTAGCCCGGTAAGCAAATTAAAAAAAAAACGCAATATGTAGGCTACACGAGAACGGAGACCTCGAGTAACCAAAACAAATGCGTTAAACAAATTCGCACACGTTATTTATCAATTTAACTCTAGAATTAAAGGATATACAACGAGAAACAACGTTTGACAACCTTTAAACAGTTTTAATAACTATCTCAAAAATTGTCGCTCTGATGGAAACAACTGCTGAGTTATCTACTCAAATTTGTTGAATAAAACGACTTACGTATTTTAAGCATGCTGACCTTTAGCCCGGTAAGCAAATTAAAAAAAAACGCAATATGTAGGCTACACGAGAACGGAGACGTCGAGTAACCAAGACAAATGCGTTAAACAAATTCGTATACGTTATTTATCAATTTAACTCTAGAATTAAAGGATATACAACGAAAAACAACGTTTGACAACCTTTAAACAGTTTTAATAAATACTAAACTGCTGAGTTATCTACTCAAATTTGTTGAACAAAACGACTTACGTATTTTAAACATGCTAACCTTTAGCCCGGTAAGCAAATTAAAAAAAAAACGCAATATGTAGGCTACACGAGAACGGAGACGTCGAGTAACCAAAACAAATGCGTTAAACAAATTCGTACACGCTATTTATCAATTTAACTCTAGAATTAAAGAATATACAACGAGAAACAACGTTTGACAACCTTTAAATATTTTTAATAACTATCTCAAAAATTGTCGCTCTGATGCAAACAACTGATGAGTTATCTACTCAAATTTGTTGAACAAAACGACTTACGTATTTTAAGCATGCTTACCTTTAGCCCGGTAAGCAAATTAAAAAAAAAAAAACGCAATATATAAGCTACCCGAGAACGGAGACGTCGAGTAACCAAAACAAATGCGTTAGACAAATTCGTACACGTTATTTATCAATTTAACTCTAGAATTAAAGGATATACAACGAGAAACAACGTTTGACAACCTTTAAACAGTGATAATAACTATCTCAAAAATTGTCGCTCTGATGCAAACAACTGCTGAGTTATCTACTCAAATATGTTGAACAAAACGACTTACGTATTTTAAGCATGCTAACCTTTAGCCTGGTAAGCAAATTAAAAAAAAACGCAATATGTAGGCTACACGAGAACGGAGACGTCGAGTAACCAAAACAAATGCGTTAAACAAATTCGTACAAGTTATTTAACAATTTAACTCTAGAATTAAAGGATATACAACGAGAAACAACGTTTGACAACCTTTAAAGAGTTTTAATAACTTTCTCAAAAATTGTCGCTCTGATGCAAACAACTGCTGAGTTATCTACTCAAATTTGTTGAACAAAACGACTTACGTATTTTAAGCATGCTAACCTTTAGCCCGGTAAGCAAATTAAAAAAAAAAAACGCAATATGTAGGCTACACGAGAACGGAGACGTCGAGTAACCAAAACAAATGCGTTAAACAAATTCGTACACGTTATTTATCAATTTAACTCTAGAATTAAAGGATATACAACGAGAAACAACGTTTGAGAACCTTTAAACAGTTTTAATAACTATCTCAAAAATTGTCGCTCTGATGGAAACAACTGCTGAGTTATCTACTCAAATTTGTTGAACAAAACGACTTACGTATTTTAAGCATGCTAACCTTTAGCCCGGTAAGCAAATTAAAAAAAAAAAAACGCAATATGTAGGCTACACGAGAACGGAGACGTCGAGTAACCAAAACAAATGCGTTAAACAAATTCGTACACGTTATTTATCAATTTAACTCTAGAATTAAAGGATATACAACGAGAAACAACGTTTGACAACCTTTAAACAGTTTTAATAACTATCTCAAAAATTGTCGCTCTGATGCAAACAACTGCTGAGTTATCTACTCAAATTTGTTGAACAAAACGACTTACGTATTTTAAGCATGCTAACCTTTAGCCCGGTAAGCAAATTAAAAAAAAACGCAATATGTAGGCTACACGAGAACGGAGACGTCGAGTATCCAAAACAAATGCGTTAAACAAATTCGTACACGTTATTTATCAATTTAACTCTAGAATTAAAGGATATACAACGAGAAACAACGTTTGAGAACCTTTAAAGAGTTTTAATAACTATCTCAAAAATTGTCGCTCTGATGGAAACAACTGCTGAGTTATCTACTCAAATTTGTTGAACAAAACGACTTACGTATTTTAAGCATGCTAACCTTTAGCCGGTAAGCAATTTAAAAAAAAACGCAATATGTAGGCTACACGAGAACGGAGACGTCGAGTAACCAAAACAAATGCGTTAAACAAATTCGTACACATTATTTATCAATTTAACTCTAGAATTAAAGGATATACAACGAGAAACAACGTTTGAGAACCTTTAAACAGTTTTAATAACTATCTCAAAAATTGTCGCTCTGATGCAAACAACTGATGAGTTATCTACTTAAATTTGTTGAACAAAACGACTTACGTATTTTAAGCATGCTAACCTTTAGCCCGGTAAGCAAATTAAAAAAAAAAACGCAATATGTAGGCTACACGAGAACGGAGACGTCGAGTAACCAAAACAAATGCGTTAAACAAATTCGTACACGTTATTTATCAATTTAACTCTAGAATTAAATGATATACAACGAGAAACAACGTTTGACAACCTTTAAACAGTTTTAATAACTATCTCAAAAATTGTCGCTCTGATGCAAACAACTGCTGAGTTATCTACTCAAATTTGTTGAACAAAACGACTTACGTATTTTAATCATGCTAACCTTTAGCCCGGAAAGCAAATTAAAAAAAAAACGCAATATGTAGGCTACACGAGAACGGAGCCGTCGAGTAAGCAAAACAAATGCATTAAACAAATTCGTACACGTTATTTATCAATTTAACTCTAGAATTAAAGGATATACAACGAGAAACAACGTTTGACAACCTTTAAACAGTTTTAATAACTATCTCAAAAATTGTCGCTCTGATGCAAACAACTGATGAGTTATCTACTTAAATTTGTTGAACAAAACGACTTACGTATTTTAAGCATGCTATCCTTTAGCCCGGTAAGCAAATTAAAAGAAAACGCAATATGTAGGCTACACGAGAACGGAGACGTCGAGTAACCAAAACAAATGCGTTAAACAAATTCGTACACGTTATTTATCAATTTAACTCTAGAATTAAAGGATATACAACGAGAAACAACGTTTGACAACCTTTAAACAGTTTTAATAACTATCTCAAAAATTGTCGCTCTGATGGAAACAACTGCTGAGTTATCTACTCAAATTTGTTGAACAAAACGACTTACGTATTTTAAGCATGCTAACCTTTAGCCCGGTAAGCAAATTAAAAAAAAAACGCAATATGTAGGCTACACGAGAACGGAGACGTCGAGTAACCAAAACAAATGGGTTAAACAAATTCGTACACGTTATTTATCAATTTAACTCTAGAATTAAAGGATATACAACGAGAAACAACGTTTGACAACCTTTAAACAGTTTTAATAACTATCTCAAAAATTGTCGCTCTGATGCAAACAACTGATGAGTTATCTACTCAAATTTGTTGAACAAAACGACTTACACATTTTAAGCATGCTAACCTTTAGCCCGGTAAGCAAATTAAAAAAAAAAAAAACGCAATATGTAGGCTACCCGAGAACGGAGACGTCGAGTAACCAAAACAAATGCGTTAAACAAATTCGTACACGTTATTTATCAATTTAACTCTAGAATTAAAGGATATACAACGAGAAACAACGTTTGACAACCTTTAAACAGTTTTAATAACTATCTCAAAAATTGTCGCTCTGATGCAAACAACTAATGAGTTATCTACTTAAATTTGTTGAAACAAACGACTTACGTATTTTAAGCATGCTAACCTTTAGCCCGGTAAGCAAATTAAAAAAAAAAACGCAATATGTAGGCTACACGAGAACGGAGACGTCGGGTAACCAAAACAAATGCGTTAAACAAATTCGTACACGTTATTTATCAATTTAACTCTAGAATTAAAGGATATACAACGAGAAACAACGTTTGACAACCTTTAAACACTTTTAATAACTATCTCAAAAATTGTCGCTCTGATGCAAACAACTGCTGAGTTATCTACTCAAATCTGTTGAACAAAACGACTTACGTATTTTAAGCATGCTAACCTTTAGCCCGGTAAGCAAATTAAAAAAAAAACGCAATATGTAGGCTACACGAGAACGGAGCCGTCGAGTTACCAAAACAAATGCGTTAAACAAATTCGTACACGTTATTTATCAATTTAACTCTAGAATTAAAGGATATACAACGAGAAACAACGTTTGACAACCTTTAAACAGTTTTAATAACTATCTCAAAAATTGTCGCTCTGATGCAAACAACTGCTGATTTATCTACTCAAATTTGTTGAACAAAACGACTTACGTATTTTAAGCATGCTAACCTTTAGCCCGGTAAGCAAATTAAAAAAAAAAAACGCAATATGTAGGCTACACGAGAACGGAGACGTCGAGTAACCAAAACGAATGCGTTAAACAAATTCGTACACGTTATTTATCAATTTAACTCTAGAATTAAAGGATATACAACGAGAAACAACGTTTGACAACCTTTAAACAGTTTTAATAACTATCTCAAAAATTGTCGCTCTGATGCAAACAACTGCTGAGTTATCTACTCAAATATGTTGAACAAAACGACTTACGTATTTTAAGCATGCTAACCTTTAGCCCGGTAAGCAAATTAAAAAAAAACGCAATATGTAGGCTAAACGAGAACGGAGCCGTCGAGTAACCAAAACAAATGCGTTAAACAAATTCGTACACGTTATTTATCAATTTAACTCTAGAATTAAAGGATATACAACGAGAAACAACGTTTGACAACCTTTAAACAGTGATAATAACTATCTCAAAAATTGTCGCTCTGATGCAAACAACTGCTGAGTTATCTACTCAAATATGTTGAACAAAACGACTTACGTATTTTAAGCATGCTAACCTTTAGCCCGGTAAGCAAATTAAAAAAAAACGCAATATGTAGGCTACACGAGAACGGAGACGTCGAGTAACCAAAACAAATGCGTTAAACAAATTCGTACAAGTTATTTAACAATTTAACTCTAGAATTAAAGGATATACAACGAGAAACAACGTTTGACAACCTTTAAAGAGTTTTAATAACTTTATCAAAAATTGTCGCTCTGATGCAAACAACTGCTGAGTTATCTACTCTAATTTGTTGAACAAAACGACTTACGTATTTTAAGCATACTAACCTTTAGCCCGGTAAGCAAATTTAAAAAAAACGCAATATGTAGGCTACACGAGAACGGAGACGTCGAGTGACCAAAACAAATGCGTTAAACAAATTCGTACACGTTATTTATCAATTTAACTCTAGAATTAAAGGATGTACAACGAGAAACATCGTTTGACAACCTTTAAATAGTTTTAATAACTATCTCAAAAATTGTCGCTCTGATGCAAACAGCTGCTGAGTTATCTACTCAAATTTGTTGAACAAAACGACTTACGTATTTTAAGCATGCTAATCTTTAGCCCGGTAAGCAAATTAAAAAAAAAACGCAATATGTAGGCTACACGAGAACGGAGACGTCGAGTAACCAAAACAAATGCGTTAAACAAATTCGCACACGTTATTTTTCAATTTAACTCTAGAATTAACGGATATACAACGAGAAACAACGTTTGACAACCTTTAAACAGTTTTAATAACTATCTCAAAAATTGTCGCTCTGATGGAAACAACTGCTGATTTATCTACTCTAATTTGTTGAATAAAACGACTTACGTATTTTAAGCATGCTAACCTTTAGCCCGGTAAGCAAATTAAAAAAAAAACGCAATATGTAGGCTACACGAGAACGGAGACGTCGAGTAACCAAAACAAATGCGTTAAACAAATTCGTATACGTTATTTATCAATTTAACTCTAGAATTAAAGGATATACAAAGAGAAACAACGTTTGACAACCTTTAAACAGTTTTAATAACTATCTCAAAAATTGTTGCTCTGATGCAAACAACTGCTGAGTTATCTACTCAAATTTGTTGAACAAAACGACTTACGTATTTTAAGCATGCTAACCTTTAGCCCGGTAAGCAAATTAAAAAAAAACGCAATATGTAGTCTACACGAGAACGGAGACGTCGAGTAACCAAAACAAATGCGTTAAACAAATTCGTACACGTTATTTATCAATTTAACTCTAGAATTAAAGGATATACAACGAGAAACAACGTTTGACGACCTTTAAACAGTTTCAATAACTATCTCAAAAATTGTCGCTCTGATGCAAACAACTGCTGAGTTATCTACTCAAATTTGTTGAACAAAACGACTTTCGTATTTTAAGCATGCTAACCTTTAGCCCGGTAAGCAAATTAAAAAAAAACGCAATATGTAGGCTACACGAGAACGGAGACGTCGAGTAACCAAAACAAATGCGTTAAACAAATTCGTATACGTTATTTATCAATTTAACTCTAGAATTAAAGGATATACAAAGAGAAACAACGTTTGACAACCTTTAAACAGTTTTAATAACTATCTCAAAAATTGTCGCTCTGATGCAAACAACTGCTGAGTTATCTACTCAAATATGTTGAACAAAACGACTTACGTATTTTAAGCATGCTAACCTTTAGCCCGGTAAGCAAATTAAAAAAAAACGCAATATGTAGGCTAAACGAGAACGGAGCCGTCGAGTAACCAAAACAAGTGCGTTAAACAAATTCGTACACGTTATTTATCAATTTAACTCTAGAATTAAAGGATATACAACGAGAAACAACGTTTGACAACCTTTAAACAGTGATAATAACTATCTCAAAAATTGTCGCTCTGATGCAAACAACTGCTGAGTTATCTACTCAAATATGTTGAACAAAACGACTTACGTATTTTAAGCATGCTAACCTTTAGCCCGGTAAGCAAATTAAAAAAAAACGCAATATGTAGGCTACACGAGAACGGAGACGTCGAGTAACCAAAACAAATGCGTTAAACAAATTCGTACAAGTTATTTAAAAATTTAACTCTAGAATTAAAGGATATACAACGAGAAACAACGTTTGACAACCTTTAAAGAGTTTTAATAACTTTATCAAAAATTGTCGCTCTGATGCAAACAACTGCTGAGTTATCTACTCTAATTTGTTGAACAAAACGACTTACGTATTTTAAGCATACTAACCTTTAGCCCGGTAAGCAAATTTAAAAAAAACGCAATATGTAGGCTACACGAGAACGGAGACGTCGAGTGACCAAAACAAATGCGTTAAACAAATTCGTACACGTTATTTATCAATTTAACTCTAGAATTAAAGGATGTACAACGAGAAACATCGTTTGACAACCTTTAAATAGTTTTAATAACTATCTCAAAAATTGTCGCTCTGATGCAAACAGCTGCTGAGTTATCTACTCAAATTTGTTGAACAAAACGACTTACGTATTTTAAGCATGCTAATCTTTAGCCCGGTAAGCAAATTAAAAAAAAAACGCAATATGTAGGCTACACGAGAACGGAGACGTCGAGTAACCAAAACAAATGCGTTAAACAAATTCGCACACGTTATTTTTCAATTTAACTCTAGAATTAACGGATATACAACGAGAAACAACGTTTGACAACCTTTAAACAGTTTTAATAACTATCTCAAAAATTGTCGCTCTGATGGAAACAACTGCTGATTTATCTACTCTAATTTGTTGAATAAAACGACTTACGTATTTTAAGCATGCTAACCTTTAGCCCGGTAAGCAAATTAAAAAAAAAACGCAATATGTAGGCTACACGAGAACGGAGACGTCGAGTAACCAAAACAAATGCGTTAAACAAATTCGTATACGTTATTTATCAATTTAACTCTAGAATTAAAGGATATACAAAGAGAAACAACGTTTGACAACCTTTAAACAGTTTTAATAACTATCTCAAAAATTGTTGCTCTGATGCAAACAACTGCTGAGTTATCTACTCAAATTTGTTGAACAAAACGACTTACGTATTTTAAGCATGCTAACCTTTAGCCCGGTAAGCAAATTAAAGAAAAACGCAATATGTAGGCTACACGAGAACGGAGACGTCGAGTAACCAAAACAAATGCGTTAAACAAATTCGTACACGTTATTTATCAATTTAACTCTAGAATTAAAGGATATACAACGAGAAACAACGTTTGACGACCTTTAAACAGTTTCAATAACTATCTCAAAAATTGTCGCTCTGATGCAAACAACTGCTGAGTTATCTACTCAAATTTGTTGAACAAAACGACTTTCGTGTTTTAAGCATGCTAACCTTTAGCCCGGTAAGCAAATTAAAAAAAAAAAAAACGCAATATGTAGGCTACACGAGAACGGAGACGTCGAGTAACCAAAACAAATGCGTTAAACAAATTCGTATACGTTATTTATCAATTTAACTCTAGAATTAATGGATATACAACGAGAAACAACGTTTGACAACCTTTAAACAGTTTTAATAACTATCTCAAAAATTGGCGCTCTGATGGAAACAACTGCTGAGTTATCTACTCAAATTTGTTGAACAAAACGACTTACGTATTTTAAGCATGCTAATCTTTAGCCCGGTAAGCAAATTAAAAAAAAAACGCAATATGTAGGCTACACAAGAACGGAGACGTCGAGTAACCAAAACAAATGCGTTAAACAAATTCGTACACGTTATTTATCAATTTAACTGTAGAATTAAAGGATATACAACGAGAAACAACGTTTGACAACCTTTAAACAATTTTAATAACTATCTCAAAAATTTTCGCTCTGATGCAAACAACTGCTGAGTTATCTACTCAAATTTGTTGAACAAAACGACTTACGTATTTTAAGCATGCTAACCTTTAGCCCGGTAAGCAAATTAAAAAAAAAAAACGCAATATGTAGGCTACACGAGAACGGAGACGTCGAGTATCCAAAACAAATGCGTTAAACAAATTCGTACACGTTATTTATCAATTTAACTCTAGAATTAAAGGATATACAACGAGAAACAACGTTTGACTACCTTTAAACAGTTTTAATAACTATCTCAAAAATTGTCGCTCTGATGCAAACAACTGATGAGTTATCTACTCAAATTTGTTGAACAAAACGACTTACGTATTTTAAGCATGCTAATCTTTAGCCCGGTAAGCAAATTAAAAAAAAAAACGCAATATGTAGGCTACACGAGAACGGAGACGTCGAGTAACCAAAACAAATGCGTTAAACAAATTCGTACACGTTATTTATCAATTTAACTCTAGAATTAAAGGATATACAACGAGAAACAACGTTTGACAACCTTTAAACAGTTTTAATAAATATCTCAAAAATTGTCGCTCTGATGGAAATAACTGCTGAGTTATCTACTCAAATTTGTTGAACAAAACGACTTACGTATTTTAAGCATGCTAACCTTTAGCCCGGTAAGAAAATTAAAAAAAAAACGCAATATGTAGGCTACACGAGAACGGAGACGTCGAGTAACCAAAACAAATGCGTTAAACAAATTCGTACACGTTATTTATCAATTTAACTCTAGAATTAAAGGATATGCAACGAGACACAACGTTTGAGAACCTTTAAACAGTTTTAATAACTATCTCAAAAATTGTCGCTCTGATGCAAACAACTGATGAGTTATCTACTTAAATTCGTTGAACAAAACGACTTACGTATTTTAAGCATGCTAACCTTTAGCCCGGTAAGCAAATTAAAAAAAAAACGCAATATGTAGGCTACACGAGAACGGAGACATCGAGTAACCAAAACAAATGCGTTAAACAAATTCGTACACGTTATTTATCAATTTAACTCTAGAATTAAAGGATATACAACGAGAAACATCGTTTGACAACCTTTAAATAGTTTTAATAACTATCTCAAAAATTGTCGCTCTGATGCAAACAACTGATGAGTTATCTACTCAAATTTGTTGAACAAAACAACTTACGTATTTTAAGCATGCTAACCTTTAGCCCGGTAAGCAAATTAAAAAAAAAAACGCAATATGTAGGCTACACGAGAACGGAGACGTCGAGTAACCAAAACAAATGCGTTAAACAAATTCGTACACGTTATTTATCAATTTAACTCTAGAATTAAAGGATATACAACGAGAAACAACGTTTGACAACCTTTAAACAGTTTTAATAACTATCTCAAAAATTGTCGCTCTGATGCAAACAACTGAGGAGTTATCTACTTAAATTTGTTGAACAAAACAACTTACGTATTTTAAGCATGCTAACCTTTAGCCCGGTAAGCAAATTAAAAAAAAAACGCAATATGTAGGCTACACGAGAACGGAGCCGTCGAGTAAACAAAACAAATGCGCTAAACAAATTCGTACACGTTATTTATCAATTTAACTCTAGAATTAAAGGATATACAACGAGAAACAACGTTTGACAACCTTTAAACAGTTTTAATAACTATCTCAAAAATTGTCGCTCTGATGCAAACAACTGATGAGTTATCTACTCAAATTTGTTGAACAAAACAACTTACGTATTTTAAGCATGCTAACCTTTAGCCCGGTAAGCAAATTAAAAAAAAAAAACGCAATATGTAGGCTACACGAGAACGGAGACGTCGAGTAACCAAAACAAATGCGTTAAACAAATTCGTACACGTTATTTATCAATTTAACTCTAGAATTAAAGGATATACAACGAGAAACAACGTTTGACAACCTTTAAACAGTTTTAATAACTATCTCAAAAATTTTCGCTCTGATGCAAACAACTGCTGAGTTATCTACTCAAATTTGTTGAACAAAACGACTTACGTATTTTAAGCATGCTAACCTTTAGTCCGGTAAGCAAATTAAAAAAAAAAACGCAATATGTAGGCTACACGAGAACGGAGACGTCGAGTAAGCAAAACAAATGCGTTAAACAAATTCGTACACGTTATTTATCAATTTAACTCTAGAATTAAAGGATATACAACGAGAAACAACGTTTGACAACCTTTAAACAGTTTTAATAACTATCTCAAAAATTGTCGCTCTGATGCAAACAACTGAGGAGTTATCTACTTAAATTTGTTGAACAAAACGACTTACGTATTTTAAGCATGCTAACCTTTAGTCCGGTAAGCAAATTAAAAAAAAACGCAATATGTAGGCTACACGAGAACGGAGACGTCGAGTAACCAAAACAAATGCGTTAAACAAATTCGTACACGTTATTTATCAATTTAACTCTAGAATTAAAGGATATACAACGAGAAACTACGTTTGACAACCTTTAAACAGTTTTAATAACTATCTCAAAAATTGTCGCTCTGATGCAAACAACTGCTGAGTTATCTACTCAAATTTGTTGAACAAAACGACTTACGTATTTTAAACATGCTAACCTTTAGCCCGGTAAGCAAATTTAAAAAAAAACGCAATATGTAGGCTACACGAGAACGGAGACGTCGAGTAACCAAAACAAATGCGTTAAACAAATTCGTACACGTTATTTATCAATTTAACTCTAGAATTAAAGGACATACAACGAGAAACAACGTTTGACAACCTTTAAACAGTTTTAATAACTATCTCAAAAATTGTCGCTCTGATGCAAACAACTGCTGAGTTATCTACTCAAATTTGTTGAACAAAACGACTTACGTATTTTAAACATGCTAACCTTTAGCCCGGTAAGCAAATTAAAAAAAAAACGCAATATGTAGGCTACACGAGAACGGAGACGTCGAGTAACCAAAACAAATGCGTTAAACAAATTCGTACACGTTATTTATCAATTTAACTCTAGAATTAAAGGATATACAACGAGAAACATCGTTTGACAACCTTTAAATAGTTTTAATAACTATCTCAAAAATTGGCGCTCTGATGCAAACAACTGATGAGTTATCTACTCAAATTTGTTGAACAAAACAACTTACGTATTTTAAGCATGCTGACCTTTAGCCCGGTAAGCAAATTAAAAAAAAACGCAATATGTAGGCTACACGAGAACGGAGACGTCGAGTAACCAAAACAAATGCGTTAAACAAATTCGTACACGTTATTTATCAATTTAACTCTAGAATTAAAGGAAATACAACGAGAAACAACGTTTGACAACCTTTAAACAGTTTTAATAACTATCTCAAAAATTGTCGCTCTGATGCAAACAACTGAGGAGTTATCTACTTAAATTTGTTGAACAAAACAACTTACGTATTTTAAGCATGCTAACCTTTAGCCAGGTAAGCAAATTAAAAAAAAAAACGCAATATGTAGGCTACACGAGAACGGAGCCGTCGAGTAACCAAAACAAATGCGTTAAACAAATTCGTACACGTTAGTTATCAATTTAACTCTAGAATTAAAGGATATACAACGAGAAACAACGTTTGACAACCTTTAAACAGTTTTAATAACTATCCCAAAAATTGTCGCTCTGCTGCAAACAACTGCTGAGTTATCTACTCAAATTTGTTGAACAAAACGACTTACGTATTTTAAGCATGCTAACCTTTAGTCCGGTAAGCAAATTAAAAAAAAAAACCCAATATGTAGGCTACACGAGAACGGAGACGTCGAGTAACCAAAACAAATGCGTTAAACAAATTCGTACACGTTATTTATCAATTTAACTCTAGAATTAAAGGATATACAACGAGAAACATCGTTTGACAACCTTTAAATAGTTTTAATAACTATCTCAAAAATTGGCGCTCTGATGCAAACAACTGATGAGTTATCTACTCAAATTTGTTGAACAAAACAACTTACGTATTTTAAGCATGCTGACCTTTACCCCGGTAAGCAAATTAAAAAAAAAACGCAATATGTAGGCTACACGAGAACGGAGACGTCGAGTAACCAAAACAAATGCGTTAAACAAATTCGTACACGTTATTTATCAATTTAACTCTAGAATTAAAGGATATACAACGAGAAACAACGTTTGACAACCTTTAAACAGTTTTAATAACTATCTCAAAAATTGTCGCTCTGATGCAAACAACTGATGAGTTATCTACTAAAATTTGTTGAACAAAACGACTTACGTATTTTAAGCATGCTAACCTTTAGCCCGGTAAGCAAATTAAAAAAAAAAAACGCAATATGTAGGCTACACGAGAACGGTGACGTCGAGTAACCAAAACAAATGCGTTAAACAAATTCGTACACGTTATTTATCAATTTAACTCTAGAATTAAAGGATATACAACGAGAAACAACGTTTGACAACCTTTAAACAGTTTTAATAACTATCCCAAAAATTGTCGCTCTGCTGCAAACAACTGCTGAGTTATCTACTCAAATTTGTTGAACAAAACGACTTACGTATTTTAAGCATGCTAACCTTTAGTCCGGTAAGCAAATTAAAAAAAAAAACCCAATATGTAGGCTACACGAGAACGGAGACGTCGAGTAACCAAAACAAATGCGTTAAACAAATTCGTACACGTTATTTATCAATTTAACTCTAGAATTAAAGGATATACAACGAGAAACAACGTTTGACAACCTTTAAACAGTTTTAATAACTATCTCAAAAATTGTCGCTCTGATGCAAACAACTGCTGAGTTATCTACTCAAATTTGTTGAACAAAACGACTTACGTATTTTAAACATGCTAACCTTTAGCCCGGTAAGCAAATTAAAAAAAAAAACGCAATATGTAGGATACACGAGAACGGAGACGTCGAGTAACCAAAACAAATGCGTTAAACAAATTCGTACACGTTATTTATCAATTTAACTCTAGAATTAAAGAATATACAACGAGAAACAACGTTTGACAACCTTTAAACATTTTTAATAACTATCTCAAAAATTGTCGCTCTGATGCAAACAACTGATGAGTTATCTACTCAAATTTGTTGAACAAAACGACTTACGTATTTTAAGCATGCTAACCTTTAGCCCGGTAAGCAAATTAAAAAAAAAAAAACCGCAATATATAAGCTACACGAGAACGGAGACGTCGAGTAACCAAAACAAATGCGTTAAACAAATTCGTACACGTTATTTATCAATTTAACTCTAGAATTAAAGGATATACAACGAGAAACAACGTTTGACAACCTTTAAACAGTTTTAATAACTATCTCAAAAATTGTCGCTCTGATGCAAACAACTGATGAGTTATCTACTTAAATTTGTTGAACAAAACGACTTACGTATTTTAAGCATGCTAACCTTTAGCCCGGTAAGCAAATTAAAAAAAAAACGCAATATGTAGGCTACACGAGAACGGAGACGTCGAGTAACCAAAACAAATGCGTTAAACAAATTCGTACACGTTATTTATCAATTTAACTCTAGAATTAAAGGATATACAACGAGAAACAACGTTTGACAACCTTTAAACAGTTTTAATAACTATCTCAAAAATTGTCGCTCTGATGGAAACAACTGCTGAGTTATCTACTCAAATTTGTTGAACAAAGCGACTTACGTATTTTAAACATGCTAACCTTTAGCCCGGTAAGCAAATTAAAAAAAAACGCAATATGTAGGCTACACGAGAACGAAGACGTCGAGTAACCAAAACAAATGCGTTAAACAAATTCGTACACATTATTTATCAATTTAACTCTAGAATTAAAGGATATACAACGAGAAACAACGTTTGACAACCTTTAAACAGTTTTAAAAACTATCTCAAAAATTGTCGCTCTGATGCAAACCACTGATGAGTTATCTACTTAAACTTGTTGAACAAAACGACTTACGTATTTTAAGCATGCTAACCTTTAGCCCGGTAAGCAAATTAAAAGAAAACGCAATATGTAGGCTACACGAGAACGGAGACGTCGAGTAACCAAAACAAATGCGCTAAACAAATTCGTACACGTTATTTATCAATTTAACTCTAGAATTAAAGGATATACAACGAGAAACAACGTTTGACAACCTTTAAACAGTTTTAATAACTATCTCAAAAATTGTCGCTCTGATGGAAACAACTGCTGAGTTATCTACTCAAATTTGTTGAAAAAGCGACTTACGTATTTTAAACATGCTAACCTTTAGCCCGGTAAGCAAATTAAAAAAAACGCAATATGTAGGCTACACGAGAACGGAGACGTCGAGTAACCAAAACAAATGCGTTAAACAAATTCGTACACGTTATTTATCAATTTAACTCTAGAATTAAAGGATATACAACGAGAAACAACGTTTGACAACCTTTAAACAGTTTTAATAACTATCTCAAAAATTGTCGCTCTGATACAAACAACTGATGAGTTATCTACTTAAATTTGTTGAACAAAACGACTTACGTAGTTTAAGCATGCTAACCTTTAGCCCGGTAAGCAAATTAAAAAAAAAACGCAATATGTAGGCTACACGAGAACGGAGACGTCGAGTAACCAAAACAAGTGCGTTAAACAAATTCGTACACGTTATTTATCAATTTAACTCTAGAATTAAAGGATATACAACGAGGAACAACGTTTGACAACCTTTAAACAGTTTTAATAACTATCTCAAAAATTGTCGCTGTGATGCAAACAACTGATGAGTTATCTACTCAAATTTGTTGAACAAAACGACTTACATATTTTAAGCATGCTAACCTTTAGCCCGGTAAGCAAATTAAAAAAAACGCAATATGTAGGCTACACGAGAACGAAGACGTCGAGTAACCAAAACAAATGCGTTAAACAAATTCGTACACGTTATTTATCAATTTAACTCTAGAATTAAAGGATATACAACGAGAAACAACGTTTGACAACCTTTAAACAGTTTTAATAACTATCTCAAAAATTGTCGCTCTGATGCAAACAACTGATGAGTTATCTACTCAAATTTGTTGAACAAAACGACTTACGTATTTTAAGCATGCTAACCTTTAGCCCGGTAAGCAAATTAAAAAAAACGCAATATGTAGGCTACACGAGAACGGAGACGTCGAGTAACCAAAACAAATGCGTTAAACAAATTCGTACACGTTATTTATCAATTTAACTCTAGAATTAAAGGATATACAACGAGAAACAACGTTTGACAACCTTTAAACAGTTTTAATAACTATCTCAAAAATTGTCGCTCTGATGCAAACAACTGATGAGTTATCTACTCAAATTTGTTGAACAAAACGACTTACGTATTTTAAGCATGCTAACCTTTAGCCCGGTAAGCAAATTATAAAAAAAAAAAACGCAATATGTAGGCTACACGAGAACGGAGACCTTGAGTAACCAAAACAAATGCGTTAAACAAATTCGTACACGTTATTTATCATTTAACTCTAGAATTAAAGGATATACAATGAGAAACATCGTTTGACAACCTTTAAATAGTTTTAATAACTATCTCAAAAATTGCCGCTCTGATGGAAACAACTGCTGAGTTATCTACTCAAATTTGTTGAACAAAACGAAATACGTATTTTAAGTATGCTAACCTTTAGCCCGGTAAGCAAATTAAAAAAAAAAACGCAATATGTAGGCTACACGAGAACGGAGACGTCGAGAAACCAAAACAAATGCGTTAAACAAATTCGTTCACGTTATTTATCAATTTAACTCTAGAATTAAAGGATATACAACGAGAAACAACGTTTGACAACCTTTAAACAGTTTTAATAAATATCTCAAAAATTGTCGCTCTGATGGAAACAACTGCTGAGTTATCTACTCAAATTTGTTGAACAAAACGACTTACGTATTTTAAGCATGCTAACCTTTAGCCCGGTAAGCAAATTAAAAAAAAAACGCAATATGTAGGCTACACGAGAACGGAGACGTCGAGTAACCAAAACAAATGCGTTAAACAAATTCGTACACGTTATTTATCAATTTAACTCCAGAATTAAAGGATATACAACGAGAAACAACGTTTGAGAACCTTTAAACAGTTTTAATAACTATCTCAAAAATTGTCGCTCTGATGCAAACAACTGATGAGTTATCTACTTAAATTTGTTGAACAAAACGACTTACGTATTTTAAGCATGCTAACCTTTAGCCCGGTAAGCAAATTTAAAAAAAAAAACGCAATATGTAGGCTACACGAGAACGGAGACGTCGAGTAACCCAAACAAATGCGTTAAACAAATTCGTACACGTTATTTATCAATTTAACTCTAGAATTAAAGGATATACAACGAGAAACATCGTTTGACAACCTTTAAATAGTTTTAATAACTATCTCAAAAATTGTCGCTCTGATGCAAACAACTGCTGAGTTATCTACTCAAATTTGTTGAACAAAACGACTTACGTATTTTAAGCATGCTAACCTTTAGCCCGGTAAGCAAATTAAAAAAAAACGCAATATGTAGGCTACACGAGAACGGAGACGTCGAGTAACCAAAACAAATGCGTTAAACAAATTCGTACATGTTATTTATCAATTTAACTCTAGAATTAAAGGATATACAACGAGAAACAACGTTTGACAACCTTTAAACAGTTTTAATAACTATCTCAAAAATTGTCGCTCTGATGCAAACAACTGATGAGTTATCTACTCAAATTTGTTGAACAAAACGACTTACGTATTTTAAGCATGCTAACCTTTAGCCCGGTAAGCAAATTAAAAAAAAAAACGCAATATGTAGGCTACACGAGAACGGAGACGTTGAGTAACCAAAACAAATGCGTTAAACAAATTCGTACACGTTATTTATCATTTAACTCTAGAATTAAAGGATATACAACGAGAAACATCGTTTGACAACCTTTAAATAGTTTTAATAACTATCTCAAAAATTGCCGCTCTGATGGAAACAACTGCTGAGTTATCTACTCAAATTTGTTGAACAAAACGAAATACGTATTTTAAGCATGCTAACCTTTAGCCCGGTAAGCAAATTAAAAAAAAAAACGCAATATGTAGGCTACACGAGAACGGAGACGTCGAGTAACCAAAACAAATGCGTTAAACAAATTCGTACACGTTATTTATCAATTTAACTCTAGAATTAAAGGATATACAACGGAAACAACGTTTGACAACCTTTAAACAGTTTTAATAAATATCTCAAAAATTGTCGCTCTGATGGAAACAACTGCTGAGTTATCTACTCAAATTTGTTGAACAAAACGACTTACGTATTTTAAGCATGCTAACCTTTAGCCCGGTAAGCAAATTAAAAAAAAACGCAATATGTAGGCTACACGAGAACGGAGACGTCGAGTAACCAAAACAAAATGCGTTAAACAAATTCGGACACGTTATTTATCAATTTAACTCTAGAATTAAAGGATATACAACGAGAAACAACGTTTGAGAACCTTTAAACAGTTTTAATAACTATCTCAAAAATTGTCGCTCTGATGCAAACAACTGATGAGTTATCTACTTAAATTTGTTGAACAAAACGACTTACGTATTTTAAGCATGCTAACCTTTAGCCCGGTAAGCAAATTAAAAAAAAAAAACGCAATATGTAGGCTACACGAGAACGGACACGTCGAGTAACCAAACCAAATGCGTTAAACAAATTCGTACACGTTATTTATCAATTTAACTCTAGAATTAAAGGATATACAACGAGAAACAACGTTTGACAACCTTTAAACAGTTTTAATAACTATCTCAAAAATTGTCGCTCTGATGCAAACAACTGATGAGTTATTTACTCAAATTTGTTGAACAAAACGGCTTACGTATTTTAAGCATGCTAACCTTTAGCCAGGTAAGCAAATTAAAAAAAAAAACGCAATATGTAGGCTACACGAGAACGGAGACGTCGAGTAACCAAAACAAATGCGTTAAACAAATTCGTACACGTTATTTATCAATTTAACTCTAGAATTAAAGGATATACAACGAGAAACAACGTTTGACAACCTTTAAATAGTTTTAATAACTATCTCAAAAATTGTCGCTCTGATGCAAACAACTGATGAGTTATCTACTTAAATTTGTTGAACAAAACGACTTACGTATTTTAAGCATGCTAACCTTTAGCCCGGTAAGCAAATTAAAAAAAAAACGCAATATGTAGGCTACACGAGAACGGAGCCGTCGAGTAACCAAAACAAATGCGTTAAACAAATTCGTACACGTTATTTATCAATTTAACTCTAGAATTAAAGGATATACAACGAGAAACAACGTTTGAAAACCTTTAAACAGTTTTAATAACTATCTCAAAAATTGTCGCTCTGATGCAAACAACTGATGAGTTATCTACTTAAATTTGTTGAACAAAACGACTTACGTATTTTAAGCATGCTAACCTTTAGCCCGGTAAGCAGATTAAAAAAAAAACGCAATATGTAGGCTACACGAGAACGGAGACGTCGAGTAACCAAAACAAATGCGTTAAACAAATTCGTACAGGTTATTTATCAATTTAAGTCTAGAATTAAAGGATATACAACGAGAAACAACGTTTGACAACCTTTAAACAGTTTTAATAACTATCTCAACAAATCTCGCTCTGATGCAAACAACTGATGAGTTATCTACTTAAATTTGTTGAACAAAACAACTTACGTATTTTAAGCATGCTAACCTTTAGCCCGGTAAGCAAATTAAAAAAAAAACGCAATATGTAGGCTACACGAGAACGGAGCCGTCGAGTAACCAAAACAAATGCGTTAAACAAATTCGTACACGTTATTTATCAATTTAACTCTAGAATTAAAGGATATACAACGAGAAACAACGTTTGACAACCTTTAAACAGTTTTAATAACTTTCTCAGAAATTGTCGCTCTGATGCAAACAACTGATGAGTTATCAACTCAAATTTGTTGAACAAAACAACTTACGTATTCTAAGCATGCTAACCTTTAGCCCGGTAAGCAAATTAAAAAAAAAACGCAATATGTAGGCTACACGAGAACGGAGACGTCGAGTAACCAAAACAAATGCGTTAAACAAATTCGTACACGTTATTTATCAATTTAACTCTAGAATTAAAGGATATACAACGAGAAACAACGTTTGACAACCTTTAAACAGTTTCAATAACTATCTCAAAAATTGTCGCTCTGATGCAAACAACTGAGCAGTTATCTACTTAAATTTGTTGAACAAAACAACTTACGTATTTTAAGCATGCTAACCTTTAGCCCGGTAAGCAAATTAAAAAAAAAACGCAATATGTAGGCTGCACGAGAACGGAGCCGTCGAGTAACCAAAACAAATGCGTTAAACAAATTCGTACACGTTATTTATCAATTTAACTCTAGAATTAAAGGATATACAACGAGAAACAACGTTTGACAACCTTTAAACAGTTTTAATAACTATTTCAAAAATTGTCGCTCTGATGCAAACAACTGATGAGTTATCTACTCAAATTTGTTGAACAAAACAACTTACGTATTTTAAGCATGCTAACCTTTAGCCCGGTAAGCAAATTAAAAAAAAAACGCAATAAGTAGGCTACACGAGAACGGAGACGTCGAGTAACCAAAACAAATGCGTTAAACAAACTCGTACACGTTATTTATCAATTTAACTCTAGAATTAAAGGATATACACCGAGAAACAACGTTTGACAACCTTTAAACAGTTTTAATAACTATCTCAAAAATTGTCGCTCTGATGCAAACAACTGATGAGTTATCTACTCAAATTTGTTGAACAAAACGACTTACGTATTTTAAGCATGCTAACCTTTAGCCCGGTAAGCAAATTAAAAAAAAAACGCAATATGTAGGCTACACGAGAACGGAGACATCGAGTAACCAAAACAAATGCGTTAAACAAATTCGTACACGTTATTTATCAATTTAACTCTAGAATTAAAGGATATGCAACGAGAAACAACGTTTGACAACCTTTAAACAGTTTTAATAACTATCTAAAAAATTGTCGCTCTGATGCAAACAACTGATGAGTTATCTACTTAAATTTGTTGAACAAAACGACTTACGTATTTTAAGCATGCTAACATTTAGCCCGGTAAGCAAATTAAAAAAAAAACCCAATGTGTAGGCTACACGAGAACGGAGCCGTCGAGTAACCAAAACAAATGCGTTAAACAAATTCGTACACGTTATTTATCAATTTAACTCTAGAATTAAAGGATATACAACGAGAAACAACGTTTGACAACCTTTAAACAGTTTTAATAACTATCTCAAAAATTGTCGCTCTGATGCAAACAACTGATGAGTTAGCTACTTAAATTTGTTGAACAAAACGACTTACGTATTTTAAGCATGCTAACCTTTAGCCCGGTAAGCAAATTAAAAAAAAAACGCAATATGTAGGCTACACGAGAACGGAGACATCGAGTAACCAAAACAAATGCGTTAAACAAATTCGTACACGTTATTTATCAATTTAACTCTAGAATTAAAGGATATACAACGAGAAACAACGAATGACAATGTTTAAACAGTTTTAATAACTATCTCAAAAATTGTCGCTCTGATGCAAACAACTGATGAGTTATCTACTTAAATTTGTTGAACAAAACGACTTACGTATTTTAAGCATGCTAACATTTAGCCCGGTAAGCAAATTAAAAAAAAAACCCAATGTGTAGGCTACACGAGAACGGAGCCGTCGAGTAACCAAAACAAATGCGTTAAACAAATTCGTACACGTTATTTATCAATTTAACTCTAGAATTAAAGGATATACAACGAGAAACAACGTTTGACAACCTTTAAACAGTTTTAATAACTATCTCAAAAATTGTCGCTCTGATGCAAACAACTGATGAGTTAGCTACTTAAATTTGTTGAACAAAACGACTTACGTATTTTAAGCATGCTAACCTTTAGCCCGGTAAGCAAATTAAAAAACAAACGCAATATGTAGGCTACACGAGAACGGAGACGTCGAGTAACCAAAACAAATGCGTTAAACAAATTCGTACACGTTATTTATCAATTTAACTCTAGAATTAAAGGATATACAACGAGAAACAACGTTTGACAACCTTTAAACAGTTTTAATAACTATCTCAAAAATTGTCGCTCTGATGCAAACAACTGATGAGTTATCTACTCAAATTTGTCGAACAAAACGACTTACGTATTTTAAGCATGCTAACCTTTAGCCCGGTAAGCAAATTAAAAAAAAAAACGCAATATGTAGGCTACACGAGAACGGAGACGTCGAGTAACCAAAACAAATGCGTTAAACAAATTCGTACACGTTATTTATCAATTTAACTCTAGAATTAAAGGATATACAACGAGAAATAACGTTTGACAACCTTTAAACAGTTTTAATAACTATCTCAAAAATTGTCGCTCTGATGCAAACAACTGCTGAGTTATCTACTCAAATTTGTTGAACAAAACGACTTACGTATTTTAAGCATGCTAACCTTTAGCCCGGTAAGCAAATTAAAAAAAAAACGCAATATGTAGGCTACACGAGAACGGAGACGTCGAGTAACCAAAACAAATGCGTTAAACAAATTCGTACACGTTATTTATCAATTTAACTCTAGAATTAAAGGATATACAACGAGAAAAAAAGTTTGACAACCTTTAAACATTTTTAATAACTATCTCAAAAATTGTCGCTCTGATGCAAACAACTGCTGAGTTATCTACTCAAATTTGTTGAACAAAACGACTTACGTATTTTAAGCATGCTAACCTTTAGCCCGGTAAGCAAATTAAAAAAAACGCAATATGTAGGCTACACGAGAACGGAGACGTCGAGTAACCAAAACAAATGCGTTAAACAAATTCGTACACATTATTTATCAATTTAACTCTAGAATTAAAGGATATACAACGAGAAAAAACGTTTGACAACCTTTAAACAGTTTTAATAACTATCCAAAAATTGTCGCTCTGATGCAAACAACTGATGAGTTATCTACTTAAATTTGTTGAACAAAACGACTTACGTATTTTAAGCATGCTAACCTTTAGCCCGGTAAGCAAATTAAAACAAGTAAGAACGGGACTGTCTTCGGCTGTGCCGAAGACTTCATACCTTTCATGAATGGGGCTGAACAATAATCTTATCCCGTTCGTAATCTCCGAATAATCGGATGTATAAGATAAGAAATATATAGTGAACAGATCTGCATACCTTAACGATTTTTAAGATAAATATAAAATAAAATAAAAAAATAGGTAGGTAATCTGTGTGAGGATGCAAAGCTTCACGTTTTTTGTGGTCTGCATGTAAAAACTATGACTACGAATCACGTATTTAAAAAATATATGACGTAAACGTAACTATTTGATGAAATTTGATGAATTTTGAAGCTTCTAGCCGTAAAAAAGGGGCAAAAATGAGAGTTTATATGAAGTATATAATATATATACCACCGATCTCTATGATTTTTTCAAACAACAATATATGCTATATACGTAAGCATATGGTGAAATTTGAAGCGTCTAGCTGTTAAAAAGGGGCAGAAATTGCGCAAAGTTTCTTAACTGAACAATCGGTTGTATGAGATATATACTATATATACAACCGATCTCTATGATTTTTTCAGACAACAATATATGCTATATACGTAAGCAATCGGTGAAATTTGAAGCTTATAGCTGTTAAAATGGGGTAGAAATTGCGAAAAGTTTCTTATCTGAACAATCGGTTGTATGAGATATATACTATATATACAACCGATCTCTATGATTTTTTCAGACAACAATATATGCTATATACGTAAGCAATCGGTGAAATTTGAAGCTTATAGCTGTTAAAATGGGGTAGAAATTGCGAAAAGTTTCTTATCTGAACAATCGGTTGTATGAGATATATACTATATATACAACCGATCTCTATGATTTTTTCAGACAACAATATATGCTATATACGTAAGTATTCGGTGAAATTTGAAGCTTCTAGCTGTTAAAATGGGGCTAAAATTTGCGAAAATATATATATATATACTATATATATATACTATATATACCACCATATATATACTATATATACCACCGATCTCTATGATTTTTTCAGACAACAATATATGCTATATACCTAAGCATTCGTTGAAATTTGAAGCCTCTAGCTCTTAAAATGGGGCAGTAATTACGAAAAGTTCCTTATCTGAACAATCGGTTGTGGGGGATATATACTATATATACGACCGATCTCATCAATTTTTTCAGGCAACAATATGTGCAATATACGAAAGTATATGGTGAAGTTTGAAGCTTCAATCTGTTAAACTGGGTAAGATATTACAAAAATCCTCTTTTTCTGAAAAATCGGTTGTATGGAGGATATATGCTATATTGGTCCGATCCGGTCGGTTCCGACAAATGTCTAATCGGACACCCAAATATACCCGCTCACCAAATTTTATCAAGATATCTCAAAAATTGAGGGACTAGTTTGCATACAAACAGACAGACGGACAGACGGACAGACGGACATGGCTAAATCAACTCAGCTCTTCAACCTGATTATTTCGGTATACTTAATGGTGGGTTTATCTATTTTCCTTTAAGGACTTACAATTTTCAGTTTCGTGACGAAATTAATATACCATTTCATTTTCATGAAAGGTATAAAAAATAGGTAGGTAATCTGTGTGAGGATGCAAAGCTTCACGTTTTTTGTGGTCTGCATGTAAAAACTATGACTACGAATCACGTATTTCAAAAATATATGACGTAAACGTAACTATTTGATGAAATTTGATGAATTTTGAAGCTTCTAGCCGTAAAAAAGGGGCAAAAATGAGAGTTTATATGAAGTATATAATATATATACCACCGATCTCTATGATTTTTTCAGACAACAATATATGCTATATACGTAAGCATTTTGTGAAATTTGAAGCTTCTAGCTGTTAAAACGGGTCAGAAATTGCGCAAAGTTTCTTATCTGAACAATCGGTTGTATGAGATATATACTATATATACAACCGATCTCTATGATTTTTTCAGACAACAATATATGCTATATACTTAAGCATTTGGTGAAATTTGAAGCTTTTAGCTGTTAAAATGGGGTAGAAAATGCGAAAAGTTTCTTATCTGAACAATCGGTTGTATGAGATATATACTATATATACAACCGATCTCTATGATTTTTTCAGACAACAATATATGCTATATACGTAAGCAATCGGTGAAATGTGAAGCTTGTAGCTGTTAAAATGGGGTAGAAATTGCGAAAAGTTTCTTATCTGAACAATCGGTTGTATGAGATATATACTATATATACAACCGATCTCTATGATTTTTTCAGACAACAATATATGCTATATACGTAAGCAATCGGTGAAATTTGAAGCTTATAGCTGTTAAAATGGGGTAGAAATTGCGAAAAGTTTCTTATCTGAACAATCGGTTGTATGAGATATATACTATATATACAACCGATCTCTATGATTTTTTCAGACAACAATATATGCTATATACGTAAGTATTCGGTGAAATTTGAAGCTTCTAGCTGTTAAAATGGGGCTAAAATTTGCGAAAATATATATATATATACTATATATATATACTATATATACCACCATATATATACTATATATACCACCGATCTCTATGATTTTTTCAGACAACAATATATGCTATATACCTAAGCATTCGTTGAAATTTGAAGCCTCTAGCTCTTAAAATGGGGCAGTAATTACGAAAAGTTCCTTATCTGAACAATCGGTTGTGGGGGATATATACTATATATACGACCGATCTCATCAATTTTTTCAGGCAACAATATGTGCAATATACGAAAGTATATGGTGAAGTTTGAAGCTTCAATCTGTTAAAGTGGGTAAGATATTACAAAAATCCTCTTTTTCTGAAAAATCGGTTGTATGGAGGATATATGCTATATTGGTCCGATCCGGTCGGTTCCGACAAATGTCTAATCGGACACCCAAATATACCCGCTCACCAAATTTTATCAAGATATCTCAAAAATTGAGGGACTAGTTTGCATACAAACAGACAGACGGACAGACGGACAGACGGACATGGCTAAATCAACTCAGCTCTTCAACCTGATTATTTCGGTATACTTAATGGTGGGTCTATCTATTTTCCTTTAAGGACTTACAATTTTCAGTTTCGTGACGAAATTAATATACCATTTCATTTTCATGAAAGGTATAAAAATAGGTAGGTAATCTGTGTGAGGATGCAAAGCTTCACGTTTTTTGTGGTCTGCATGTAAAAACTATGACTACGAATCATGTATTTCAAAAATATATGACGTAAACGTAACTATTTGATGAAATTTGATGAATTTTGAAGCTTCTAGCCGTAAAAAAGGGGCAAAAATGACAGTTTATATGAAGTATATAATATATATACCATCGATCTCAATGATTTTTTCAGACAACAATATATGCTATACACGTAAGCATTTGGTGAAAGTTGAAGCTTCTAGCTGTTAAAATAGGGAAGAAATTGCGCAAAGTTTCTTATCTGAACAATCGGTTGTATGGGATATATACTATATATACCACCGGTATCTATGATTTTCTCAGACAACAATATATGCTATACACGTAAGCATTTCGTGAAATTTGAACATATCTAAACGATTTTTAAGATAAATATAAAATAAAAAATAGGTAGGTAATCTGTGTGAGGATGCAAAGCTTCACGTTTTTTGTGGTCTGCATGTAAAAACTATGACTACGAATCATGTATTTCAAAAATATATGACGTAAACGTAACTATTTGATGAAATTTGATGAATTTTGAAGCTTCTAGCCGTAAAAAAGGGGAAAAAATGACAGTTTATATGAAGTATATAATATATATACCACCGATCTCTATGATTTTTTCAGACAACAATATATGCTATATACGTAAGCATTTTGTGAAATTTGAAGCTTCTAGCTGTTAAAACGGGGCAGAAATTGCGCAAAGTTTCTTATCTGAACAATCGGTTGTATGAGATATATACTATATATACAACCAATCTCTATGATTTTTTCAGACAACAATATATGCTATATACTTAATCATTTGCTGAAATTTGAAGCTTCTAGCTGTTAAAATGGGGTAGAAATTGCGAAAAGTTTCTTATCTGAACAATCGATTGTATGAGATATATACTATATATACAACCGATCTCTATGATTTTTTCAGACAACAATATATGCTATATACGTAAGCAATCGGTGAAATTTGAAGCTTATAGCTGTTAAAATGGGGTAGAAATTGCGAAAAGTTTCTTATCTGAACAATCGGTTGTATGAGATATATACTATATATACAACCGATCTCTATGATTTTTTCAGACAACAATATATGCTATATACGTAAGCAATCGGTGAAATTTGAAGCTTATAGTTGTTAAAATGGGGTAGAAATTGCGAAAAGTTTCTTATCTGAACAATCGGTTGTATGAGATATATACTATATATACAACCGATCTCTATGATTTTTTCAGACAACAATATATGCTATATACGTAAGTATTCGGTGAAATTTGAAGCTTCTAGCTGTTAAAATGGGGCTAAAATTTGCGAAAATATATATATATATATACTATATATAAATACTATATATACCACCATATATATACTATATATACCACCGATCTTTATCATTTTTTCAGACAACAATGTATGCTATATACCTAAGCATTCGTTGAAATTTGAAGCCTCTAGCTCTTAAAATGGGGCAGTAATTACGAAAAGTTCCTTATCTGAACAATCGGTTGTGGGGGATATATACTATATATACGACCGATCTCGTCAATTTTTTCAGGCAACAATATGTGCAATATACGAAAGTATATGGTGAAGTTTGAAGCTTCAATCTGTTAAATTGGATAAGATATTACAAAAATCCTCTTTTTCTGAAAAATCGGTTGTATGGAGGATATATGCTATAGTGGTCCGATCCGGTCGGTTCCGACAAATGTCTAATCGGACACCCAAATACACCCGCTCACCAAATTTTATCAATATATCTCAAAAATTGAGGGACTAGTTTGCATACAAACAGACAGACGGACAGACGGACATGGCTAAATCAACTCAGCTCTTCAACCTGATTATTTCGGTATACTTAATGGTGGGTCTATCTATTTTCCTTTAAGGACTTACAATTTTCGGTTTCGTGACGAAATTAATATACCATTTCATTTTCATGAAAGGTATAAAAAAAACGCAATATGTAGGCTACACGAGAACTGAGCCGTCGAGTAACCAAAACAAATGCGTTAAACAAATTCGTACACGTTATTTATCAATTTAACTCTAGAATTAAAGGATATACAACGAGAAACAAAGTTTGACAACCTTTAAACAGTTTTAATAACTATCTCAAAAATTGTCGCTCTGATGCAAACAACTGATGAGTTATCTACTTAAATTTGTTGAACAAAACGACTTACGTATTTTAAGCATGCTAACCTTTAGCCCGGTAAGCAAATTAAAAAAAAAACGCAATATGTAGGCTACACGAGAACGGAGCCGTCGAGTAACCAAAACAAATGCGTTAAACAAATTCGTACACGTTATTTATCAATTTAACTCTAGAATTAAAGGATATACAACGAGAAACAACGTTTGACAACCTTTAAACAGTTTTAATAACTATCTCAAAAATTGTCGCTCTGATGCAAACAACTGATGAGTTATCTACTTAAATTTGTTGAACAAAACGACTTACGTATTTTAAGCATGCTAACCTTTAGCCCGGTAAGCAAATTAAAAAAAAAAACGCAATATGTAGGCTACACGAGAACGGAGACGTCGAGTAACCAAAACAAATACGTTAAACAAATTCGTACACGTTATTTATCAATTTAACTCTAGAATTAAAGGATATACAACGAGAAACAACGTTTGACAACCTTTAAACAGTTTTAATAACTATCTCAAAAATTGTCGCTCTGATGCAAACAACTGATGAGTTATCTACTTAAATTTGTTGAACAAAACGACTTACGTATTTTAAGCATGCTAACCTTTAGCCCGGTAAGCAAATTAAAAAAAAAACGCAATATGTAGGCTACACGAGAACTGAGCCGTCGAGTAACCAAAACAAATGCGTTAAACAAATTCGTACACGTTATTTATCAATTTAACTCTAGAATTAAAGGATATACAACGAGAAACAACGTTTGACAACCTTTAAACAGTTTTAATAACTATCTCAAAAATTGTCGCTCTGATGCAAACAACTGATGAGTTATCTACTTAAATTTGTTGAACAAAACGACTTACGTATTTTAAGCATGCTAACCTTTAGCCCGGTAAGCAAATTAAAAAAAAAACGCAATATGTAAGCTACACGAGAACGGAGACGTCGAGTAACCAAAACAAATGCGTTAAACAAATTCGTACACGTTATTTATCAATTTAACTCTAGAATTAAAGGATATACAACGAGAAACAACGTTTGACAACCTTTAAACAGTTTTAATAACTATCCCAAAAATTGTCGCTCTGATGCAAACAACTGATGAGTTATCTACTTAAATTTGTTGAACAAAACGACTTACGTATTTTAAGCATGCTAACCTTTAGCCCGGTAAGCAAATTAAAAAAAAAACGCAATATGTAGGCTACACGAGAACGGAGACGTCGAGTAACCAAAACAAATACCGTTAAACAAATTCGTACACGTTATTTATCAATTTAACTCTAGAATTAAAGAATATACAACGAGAAACAACGTTTGACAACCTTTAAACAGTTTTAATAACTATCTCAAAAATTGTCGCTCTGATGCAAACAACTGAGGAGTTATCTACTTAAATTTGTTGAACAAAACGACTTACGTATTTTAAGCATGCTAACCTTTAGCCCGGTAAGCAAATTAAAAAAAAAAACGCAATATGTTGGCTACACGAGAACGGAGACGTCGAGTAACCAAAACAAATGCGTTAAACAAATTCGTACACGTTATTTATCAATTTAGCTCTAGAATTAAAGGATATACAACGAGAAACAACGTTTGACAACCTTTAAACAGTTTTAATAACTATCTCAAAAATTGTCGCTCTGATGCAAACAACTGAGGATTTATCTACTTAAATTTGTTGAACAAAACGACTTACGTATTTTAAGCATGCTAACCTTTAGCCCGGTAAGCAAATTAAAAAAAAAACGCAATATGTAGGCTACACGAGAACGGAGACGTCGAGTAACCAAAACAAATGCCTTACACAAATTCGTACACGTTATTTATCAATTTAACTCTAGAATTAAAGGATATACAACGAGAAACAACGTTTTGACAACCTTTAAACAGTTTTAATAACTATCTCAAAAATTTTTGCTCTGATGCAAACAACTGATGAGTTATCTACTTAAATTTGTTGAACAAAACGACTTACGTATTTTAAGCATGCTAACCTTTAGCCCGGTAAGCAAATTAAAAAAAAAACGCAATATGTAGGCTACACGAGAACGGAGACGTCGAGTAACCAAAACAAATGCGTTAAACAAATTCGTACACGTTATTTATCAATTTAACTCTAGAATTAAAGGATATACAACGAGAAACAACGTTTGACAACCTTTAAACAGTTTTAATAACTATCTCAAAAATTATCGCTCTGATGCAAACAACTGAGGAGTTATCTACTTAGATTTGTTGAACAAAACGACTTACGTATTTTAAGCATGCTAACCTTTAGCCCGGTAAGCAAATTAAAAAAAAAAACGCAATATGTAGGCTACACGAGAACGGAGACGTCGAGTTACCAAAACAAATGCGTTAAACAAATTCGTACACGTTATTTATCAATTTAACTCTAGAATTAAAGGATATACAACGAGAAACAACGTTTGACAACCTTTAAACAGTTTTAATAACTATCTCAAAAATTGTCGCTCTGATGGAAACAACTGATGAGTTATCTACTTAAATTTGTTGAACAAAACGACTTACGTATTTTAAGCATGCTAACCTTTAGCCCGGTAAGCACATTAAAAAAAAAAACGCAATATGTAGGCTACACGAGAACGGAGCTGTCGAGTAACCAAAACAAATGCGTTAAACAAATTCGTACACGTTATTTATCAATTTAACTCTAGAATTAAAGGATATACAACGAGAAACAACGTTTGACAACCTTTAAACAGTTTTAATAACTATCTCAAAAATTGTCGCTCTGATGCAAACAACTGATGAGTTATCTACTTAAATTTGTTGAACAAAACAACTTACGTATTTTAGCATGCTAACTTTTAGCCCGGTAAGCAAATTAAAAAAAAAACGCAATATGTAGGCAACACGAGAACGGAGACGTCGAGTAACCAAAACAAATGCGTTAAACAAATTCGTACACGTTATTTATCAATTTAACTCTAGAATTAAAGGATATACAATGAGAAACAACGTTTGACAACCTTTAAACAGTTTTAATAACTATCTCAAAAATTGTCGCTCTGATGCAAACAACTGATGAGTTATCTACTCAAATTTGTTGAACAAAACGACTTACGTATTTTAAGCATGCTAACCTTTAGCCCGGTAAGCAAATTAAAAAAAAACGCAAAATGTAGGCTACACGAGAACGGAGACGTCGGGTAACCAAAACAAATGCGTTAAACAAATTCGTACACGTTATTTATCAATTTAACTCTAGAATTAAAGGATATACAACGAGAAACAACGTTTGACAACCTTTAAACAGTTTTAATAACTATCTCAAAAATTGTCGCTCTGATGCAAACAACTGATGAGTTATCTACTTAAATTTGTTGAACAAAACGACTTACGTATTCTAAGCATGCTAACCTTTAGCCCGGTAAGCAAATTAAAAAAAAAACGCAATATGTAGGCTACACGAGAACGGAGACGTCGAGTAACCAAAACAAATGCGTTAAACAAATTCGTACACGTTATTTATCAATTTAACTCTAGAATTAAAGGATATACAACGAGAAACAACGTTTGACAACCTTTAAACAGTTTTAATAACTATCTCAAAAATTATCGCTCTGATGCAAACAACTGAGGAGTTATCTACTTAAATTTGTTGAACAAAACGACTTACGTATTTTAAGCATGCTAACCTTTAGCCCGGTAAGCAAATTAAAAAAAAAAACGCAATATGTAGGCTACACGAGAACGGAGACGTCGAGTAACCAAAACAAATGCGTTAAACAAATTCGTACACGTTATTTATCAATTTAACTCTAGAATTAAAGGATATACAACGAGAAACAACGTTTGACAACCTTTAAACAGTTTTAATAACTATCTCAAAAATTGTCGCTCTGATGGAAACAACTGATGAGTTATCTACTTAAATTTGTTGAACAAAACGACTTACGTATTGTCACGGATATTGGCATCGCTGAGCTGTACCATCACTAAGGCGATGCTAAGGCCATGCCAAGCAGTATTTACGTCAATAATCAAATCATGTATACACATATATAAGGCAGCCGAAAGAGATGTCACACACAGATGCATTTACTTATGCGCCTATGTATGCGCGAGAGACTGTAAACTACAAACATTCAAATCAATAATTCAATCATTATGTATCTACATAAACGAATAAATAATTGCGTCTACACATATGTACGTATACGAGCAGCGGAGCGGCAATGCACAAACACATGCATATATCTTATCTCAGTAGTCACAAGAGAGGGCAATAATTTTTCCACGTAGTTGTGGCTGGCGATTTTGTAGCCGAAATAACTAGTAAGTTCTGGAAATCGAAGAACCTAGAAGTATGCAGCGTAAACTATAAAAGCGGGGCAGGCGAGTAAGAAGTATTCAGTTTGATTTGAGTTGTCAAGCAGTTACGACTAAGACGATATCTAGCGAGCAATAGCAGTATTATTTTGAAAGTCAGTTTCATTTAAGCTATCAGTTTGGTTATTAAGCTATTCGTTGCACAGTTTGAGTGTTATTGTGAAGTATTTTAATAAAGGCCATTTTTTTTTTCCATTATTCAATATTCGAGTTATTTATTCAACAGTTTAGCGATACGAACCTAGCAAAAGGGCAAATAAGAAGATTTGCAGCAAATTCGTTACAATTGGTGTCAGAAGAGGAATTGTTGAATAAATTCCAGAGGACAACAAGGACATGGCAAAGTTCGGTGAATTGAAGATCCAGCAACTGAAAAAGGAGTTGGAGAACCGTGGATTAAATACAACCGGCAATAAGATCGAACTTCAAGCACGGCTACGAGAGGTAATGGAGTCGCAAGGAATTGATGTGGACGAGTTTGTCTTTTATCCTGATGGGGACGAAACAACAACAAAAATTGAAGAGAAAAACGAAACATCGCAGACAGTTACGAGCACAGACTTGAACATGATATTGGCTGCAATATCTGCACAAACATCGACAGTAGCATCAATGTCGTCGCAATTGGCATCCCAACTGGAAGCGCAAGAGGCACGTATAACAGAAATGTCATCACAAATATCCACAAATATGTCATCACAACTAGAAGAACAGAAAACGTATATGTCATCTCAACTAGAAGAACAGAAGACGTATATGGTATCCCAGATGGAATCACAAGAAACGCGTATGTCAGAAATGTCGACACAGATTACATCGAAGATGGAAGCACAAGAAACGCGTATATCCGAAATGTCGTCGCAAATGTCATCTCAGCTGGAATCGCAGGAGAACCGTATAACAGCGAAGATTGAAGCACAAGAGGCACGGATATCCGAAATGTCGGCTCAAATTTCAGCACAGATATCATCGCAAATCTCTGCTCAACTGGAAGGGCAAGAAGGACGTATTTCCTCGAAGTTGGAGGCGCAAGATACAAAAATTTTACAGTTTGAAGAAAAAATCGAGGCCGAGGTGGATGCTTTGAGAGTACGTATCGAGCAGTTGCAACTGAATCGCCCAGCAGCCTCAACTAGTAATTCAAAGGTAAAAACACCATCCTTTGACGGTTCTGTTCCTTTCCAGGTCTTTAAGCTACAGTTTGAGAAGACCGCAGCAGTGAACAACTGGAATGTGGAAGATAAAGTTGCCGCACTCTTCGTAGCATTGAAAGGACCAGCTGCCGAAATCTTACAGGACTATTCCAGAGTACGAACGGAACAGTTATGACGCATTGATGGCTGCTGTAGAACGGCGATACGGAAGCGAACACAGGAAACAGATATTTCAAATAGAATTGCAAAACCGCTACCAAAAAGCTAACGAGACTTTGCAGGAGTTTGCTTCGGACATTGAAAGATTGGCTCATCTTGCAAATGCGGATGCACCCGTGGAATACACGGAAAGAGTGAAGATTCAGAGCTTTATAAATGGCATAAGGGGACGTCGAAACGAAGCGAGCCACATACGCGAACCCAAAGCAAACATTTTCTGAAACGGTATCCCATGCATTGACTCAGGAAACGGCGTCATTATTGAGTAAACCGGCATACAAAGTTCATCGTGTGGAAGTAGAAAGGCCAGAGTGGGTAGATACAATTTTGGAAGCTCTGAAGGGATCACAACAGAAAAATGCCGGAGTTATGAAATGTTTCAAGTGCGGTAACCCAGGTCACATTGCACGTCATTGCAGTAGCAATTCCAATAGTTCCAACAATGTGGGTGGCCGTAAACGCAGAACTGAAGGAGACGAGCAAATCTCCAAATCCACTCAATCGTTAAACTAAAGCGAGTCAGCCGCAAGGGGCGACAGCTGGCTCCCTCAATTGAATGCCCCATAATCTCTATCTCGCAAATTGGAAGAAGGTCAAGCAATCTTACTGTCGGAGGACATGTGGATGGAAAGGAACGTTTACTGACTGTAGATACGGGTGCATCCCATTCCATCATTCGATCAGATTTAGTCAACAAGAAGATAAGACCATTGCTTGGAGCAAGATTACGTACAGCCACGGGAGAGGACACCCAGGTAATTGGAGAAGTAGAATGTGAAGTAGCAATTGCGAACGTCTCGGTACTTCACAATTTTATAGTGGCAGGTATTGTTGATGAAATCATAATTGGAGTGGACTTCTTAATCAACCAAGGCATCAAGATCGATATGCAAAGCAAGACGATGTGATATAAGAACATGGATGTGCCACTTAATTTCGGCTACGAGAGAGGCTACAGCAGTAAACGAGTGCTGGTGGAAGAGAGTCAGCGAATACCACCAAAATCCGAAGCAGTCATCTGGGCAAAGGTTGATGGAGATTGTGGGACAAACAAATTGTGGGTTGTCGAAGCAGCAAACAAATCAGCACTAAACATACTTGTAGGAAAAACCCTGGCTATGACAAAACAAGATGGACGTATTCCGGTAAGAGTACTCAATGAGTTCAAGTCACCCCTCAAACTGACTAAAGGAGCTATTTTGGGAAGATGCCAAGAGGCTGAAGTAGTTATTAACTGTGAACAGCTCCAGGAACACGTTTCAGCTAGTAATACTGATCTTTCAAATGACATCACGGCATGGACACAGGGGCTAGAGGAAGCATTTCAGAGTAAGGCAAAACAACTGCTCCTAAAGTACGCGAACATATTTGACCAGGATGATTCTAAACCAGGCCGCACCAACGTTGTGAAGCATCAAATTGACACTGGAGATGCGAGGCCGATCCGTCAAGCTCCACGTAGTGTTCCACTGGCGAAGCGGGAAGTTGTGAGTCAAATCATTCAAGAAATGAGCGACAGCGGCGTCATCGAACCATCAGCTAGTCCATGGAGCTCACCGGTAGTACTTGTAAAAAAGAAGGATGGAAAAATGAGGTTTTGCGTGGACTACCGGAAGTTGAATGACGTAACGAAAAAGGATAGCTACCCATTGCCAAGAATTGATGACACTCTGGACTCGCTATCTGGTACGAAATGGTTTTCCACGCTGGACTTGAAAAGCGGCTACTGGCAAGTGGAGGTGAAGGAGGAAGATAAAGAGAAAACAGCCTTCAGTGTCGGTGATGGTCTTTGGCAATTTACAGTGATGCCTTTTGGACTTTGTAATGCACCAGCTACTTTTGAGAGACTCATGGACCAGGTACTGAAAGGACTACATTGGAAAACATGCTTGGTGTACCTGGACGACATCATCGTATTGGGCAAGAACTTTGATGAACATCTTAAGAACTTAGAGGAAGTTTTCCAGAGAATAGCTGGCGCTGGTCTGAAGTTAAGTCCCAAAAAGTGTGCGCTGTTTAAAAAGGAAGTCAATTATTTGGGTCACAAGGTAACGACAGAGGGCATCTGCACTGCGAACGAAAAAATAGAGGCTGTACAGGATTGGCCAAGACCACAGAACCTACATGAATTGAGAAGTTTTCTTGGGCTGTGCACATATTACCGCCGATTTGTACCAAATTTTTCCAGCGTAGCCCATAGCCTCCATGAGCTTACAAGAAAAAACAAAGCTTTTGAATGGAAGAAGGAGCAAGAAGTGGCTTTCCAAACATTGAAGGAGCGTTTGTGCACTGCCCCAATGTTAGCATATCCGATTCCAGGAGCAACATTTATTCTAGATACAGATGCAAGTGGATATGCTATAGGAGGCGTTTTATCACAACTGGTCGATGGACAGGAGAAGGTAGTTGCATATTACAGCCGTTCGATTGGAAAACCAGAGAGGAACTACTGTGTTACGCGGAGAGAGCTGTTGGCATTGGTAGAGTGCATTAAACATTTTCACAAATACCTCTACGGCCAGCGATTCTGTGTCAGGACAGATCACGCAGCGTTGAAATGGCTTCTGCAGTTCCGTAATCCGGAAGGACAATTGGCACGGTGGATCGAGCGACTACAAAGCTATGACTTTTCCATTGAGCATCGAAAAGGTAGTACCCATGGAAATGCTGATGCAATGTCACGAAGACCATGTAGTTTGGAATGCAAGCACTGTTCAAAGGCCGAGGCTAGAGAAGACATTATAGATGTCCGGCTAATGACTATAACGTGTACGGATGAATGGGACAAGGAACAACTAAGAAAGTGTCAGCTAGAAGATACAGATCTGTCACATGTTATGCAAGGGCTCGAACGAAACGAAAGACCAAGCAGAGAGGATATGTCAGCAGAGAGTCCCATTGCGAAGTCATATTGGGCACAGTGGAACAGTTTGGAATTGATATCCGGTTGCTTGCATCGAGTATGGGAGAGTGAGGATGGTCAATGCAAGAAGAAACTGATAGTTGTTCCCAGAAAGAGGATTCCTGACGTGCTCAGCGAGTTGCACAATGGTCCAAGTAGAGGCCATCTTGGAATCACGAAGACACTCGAGAAAATTAAGCAGAGATTCTATTGGATTGGTTGCCGTCAGTCGGTCACCGAGTGGATTGCCAATTGCGAGGTATGCAACAGAGCGAAAGGGCCCAAAACCCGAAGTCGTGGCCAGATGAAGCAGTATATTTCAGGTGCACCATTTGAAAGGATCGCCATGGATGTCGCAGGTCCATTTCCTACTAGCAACCGCGGAAACAAATACGTACTGGTGGTTATGGATTATTTCAGTAAATGGCCAGAGGTATACCCAATCTCAAATCAAGAAGCAGAAACAGTAGCAGAAGTGGTTAAAAACGAATGGCTTGCAAGGTATGGTGTACCAATGGAGTTACATTCTGACCAAGGCAGGAATTTTGAATCAGCTGTGTTCCAAGAACTGTGCAAGAAGTTGGGCATTCGAAAAACACGGACAACTGCATTGCATCCTCAGTCCGATGGTATGGTGGAACGTTTCAATAGAACATTGGAGGAGCATTTAAGGAAAGTAGTCGACAAGTACCATAAGGACTGGGATACACACATATCATTATTCTTGATGGCCTACCGATCGGCAGTACATGACACAACGGGCCAAACTCCTGCAAAGGTAATTTTTGGCAATGACCTTCGACTGCCAGCTGATTTGAAGTATGGGATAGATGCCGATGCGGAGAGGAATGTCAAGAAATCCACTGATGTCTTAGAAGAAGAGCTGAGAGAGATACACGATCTGGTAAGGCAACGAGCAAAGATTATGAGTGACAAGATGAAAGCGAGGTACGATAAAGCAATTAATTCGGAAGGGTTTCAGGAAGGAGATTTGGTGCTGCTATACAACCCACAACGAAAAAAAGGTTTGTCCCCGAAATTGCAGTGTAACTGGGAAGGCCCATACAAAGTTGTAAAACGGATCAACGATGTAGTGTACCGCATACAAACCACTACCAAACCACGAACCAAAATGAAAGTGGTTCATTTGGAGAGATTGGCAGCGTTTAGATCGAGAAATTTGTCTGATCGGGACGATCAGACTTAGGTGGAGGGCAGTGTCACGGATATTGGCATCGCTGAGCTGTACCATCACTAAGGCGATGCTAAGGCCATGCCAAGCAGTATTTACGTCAATAATCAAATCATGTATACACATATATAAGGCAGCCGAAAGAGATGTCACACACAGATGCATTTACTTATGCGCCTATGTATGCGCGAGAGACTGTAAACTACAAACATTCAAATCAATAATTCAATCATTATGTATCTACATAAACGAATAAATAATTGCGTCTACACATATGTACGTATACGAGCAGCGGAGCGGCAATGCACAAACACATGCATATATCTTATCTCAGTAGTCACAAGAGAGGGCAATAATTTTTGCACGTAGTTGTGGCTGGCGATTTTGTAGCCGAAATAACTAGTAAGTTCTGGAAATCGAAGAACCTAGAAGTATGCAGCGTAAACTATAAAAGCGGGGCAGGCGAGTAAGAAGTATTCAGTTTGATTTGAGTTGTCAAGCAGTTACGACTAAGACGATATCTAGCGAGCAATAGCAGTATTATTTTGAAAGTCAGTTTCATTTAAGCTATCAGTTTGGTTATTAAGCTATTCGTTGCACAGTTTGAGTGTTATTGTGAAGTATTTTAATAAAGGCCATTTTTTTTTCCATTATTCAATATTGGAGTTATTTATTCAACAGTTTAGCGATACGAACCTAGCAAAAGGGCAAATAAGAAGATTTGCAGCAAATTCGTTACAGTATTTTAAGCATGCTAACCTTTAGCCCGGTAAGCAAATTAAAAAAAAAACGCAATATGTAGGCTACACGAGAACGGAGCTGTCGAGTAACCAAAACAAATGCGTTAAACAAATTCGTACACGTTATTTATCAATTTAACTCTAGAATTAAAGGATATACAACGAGAAACAACGTTTGACAACCTTTAAAGAGTTTTAATAACTATCTCAAAAATTGTCGCTCTGATGCAAACAACTGATGAGTTATCTACTTAAATTTGTTGAACAAAACAACTTACGTATTTTAGCATGCTAACCTTTAGCCCGGTAAGCAAATTAAAAAAAAAACGCAATATGTAGGCTACACGAGAACGGAGACGTCGAGTAACCAAAACAAATGCGTTAAACAAATTCCTACACGTTATTTATCAATTTAACTCTAGAATTAAAGGATATACAACGAGAAACAACGTTTGACAACCTTTAAACAGTTTTAATAACTATCTCAAAAATTGTCGCTCTGATGCAAACAACTGAGGAGTTATCTACTTAAATTTGTTGAACAAAACGACTTACGTATTCTAAGCATGCTAACCTTTAGCCCGGTAAGCAAATTAAAAAAAAACGCAATATGTAGCCTACACGAGAACGGAGACGTCGAGTAACCAAAACAAATGCGTTAAACAAATTCGTATACGTTATTTATCAATTTAACTCTAGAATTAAAGGATATACAACGAGAAACAACGTTTGACAACCTTTAAACAGTTTTAATAACTATCTCAAAAATTGTCGCCCTGATGCAAACAACTGAGGAGTTATCTACTTAAATTTGTTGAACAAAACGACTTACGTATTTTAAGCATGCTAACCTTTAGCCCGGTAAGCAAATTAAAAAAAAAACGCAATATGTAGGCTACACGAGAACGGAGACGTCGAGTAACCAAAACAAATGCCTTACACAAATTCGTACACGTTATTTATCAATTTAACTCTAGAATTAAAGGATATACAGCGAGAAACAACGTTTGACAACCTTTAAACAGTTTTAATAACTATCTCAAAAATTGTCGCTCTGATGCAAACAACTGATGAGTTATCTACTTAAATTTGTTGAACAAAACGACTTACGTATTTTAAGCATGCTAACCTTTAGCCCGGTAAGCAAATTAAAAAAAAAACGCAATATGTAGTCTACACGAGAACGGAGACGTCGAGTAACCAAAACAAATGCGTTAAACAAATTCGTACACGTTATTTATCAATTTAACTCTAGAATTAAAGGATATACAACGAGAAACAACGTTTGACAACCTTTAAACAGTTTTAATAACTATCTCAAAAATTGTCGCTCTGATGCAAACAACTGATGAGTTATCTACTCAAATTTGTTGAACAAAACGACTTACGTATTTTAAGCATGCTAACCTTTAGCCCGGTAAGCAAATTAAAAAAAAAACGCAATATGTAGGCTACACGAGAACGGAGACGTCGGGTAACCAAAACAAATGCGTTAAACAAATTAGTACACGTTATTTATCAATTTAACTCTAGAATTAAAGGATATACAACGAGAAACAACGTTTGACAACCGTTAAACAGTTTTAATAACTATCTCAAAAATTGTCGCTCTGATGCAACCAACTGAGGAGTTATCTACTTAAATTTGTTGAACAAAACGACTTACGTATTCTAAGCATGCTAACCTTTAGCCCGGTAAGCAAATTAAAAAAAAAACGCAATATGTAGGCTACACGAGAACGGAGACGTCGAGTAACCAAAACAAATGCGTTAAACAAATTCGTACACGTTATTTATCAATTTAACTCTAGAATTAAAGGATATACAACGAGAAACAACGTTTGACAACCTTTAAACAGTTTTAATAACTATCTCAAAAATTGTCGCTCTGATGCAAACAACTGAGGAGTTATCTACTTAAATTTGTTGAACAAAACGACTTACGTATTTTAAGCATGCTAACCTTTAGCCCGGTAAGCAAATTAAAAAAAAAACGCAATATGTAGGCTACACGAGAACGGAGACGTCGAGTAACCAAAACAAATGCCTTACACAAATTCGTACAAGTTATTTATCAATTTAACTCTAGAATTAAAGGATATACAACGAGAAACAACGTTTGACAACCTTTAAACAGTTTTAATAACTATCTCAAAAATTGTCGCTCTGATGCAAACAACTGATGAGTTATCTACTTAAATTTGTTGAACAAAACTCTTACGTATTTTAAGCATGCTAACCTTTAGCCCGGTAAGCAAATTAAAAAAAAAAAACGCAATATGTAGGCTACACGAGAACGGAGACGTCGAGTAACCAAAACAAATGCGTTAAACAAATTCGTACACGTTATTTATCAATTTAACTCTAGAATTAAAGGATATACAACGAGAAACAACGTTTGACAACCTTTAAACAGTTTTAATAACTATCTCAAAAATTGTCGCTCTGATGCAAACAACTGATGAGTTATCTACTTAAATTTGTTGAACAAAACGACTTACGTATTTTAAGCATGCTAACCTTTAGCCCGGTAAGCAAATAAAAAAAAAAACGCAATATGTAGGCTACACGAGAACGGAGCTGTCGAGTAACCAAAACAAATGCGTTAAACAAATTCGTACACGGTATTTATCAATTTAACTCTAGAATTGAAGGATATACAACGAGAAACAACGTTTGACAACCTTTAAACAGTTTTAATAACTATCTCAAAAATTGTCGCTCTAATGCAAACAACTGATGAGTTATCTACTTAAATTTGTTGAACAAAACAACTTACGTATTTTAGCATGCTAACCTTTAGCCCGGTAAGCAAATTAAAAAAAAAACGCAATATGTAGGCTACACGAGAACGGAGACGTCGAGTAACCAAAACGAATGTGTTAAACAAATTCGTACACGTTATTTATCAATTTAACTCTAGAATTAAAGGATATACAACGAGAAACAACGTTTGACAACCTTTAAACAGTTTTAATAACTATCTCAAAAATTGTCGCTCTGATGCAAACAACTGATGAGTTATCTACTCAAATTTGTTGAACAAAGCGACTTACGTATTTTAAGCATGCTAACCTTTAGCCCGGTAAGCAAATTAAAAAAAAAAACGCAATATGTAGGCTACACGAGAACGGAGACGTCGGGTAACCAAAACAAATGCGTTAAACAAATTCGTACACGTTATTTATCAATTTAACTCTAGAATTAAAGGATATACAACGAAAAACAACGTTTGACAACCTTTAAACCGTTTTAATAACTATCTCAAAAATTGTCGCTCTGATGCAAACAACTGATGAGTTATCTACTTAAATTTGTTGAACAAAACAACTTACGTATTTTAAGCATGCTAACCTTTAGCCCCGTAAGCAAATTAAAAAAAAACGCAATATGTAGGCTACACGAGAACGGAGCCGTCGAGTAACCAAAACAAATGCGTTAAACAAATTCGTACACGTTATTTATCAATTTAACTCTAGAATTAAAGGATATACAACGAGAAACAACGTTTGACAACCTTTAAACAGTTTTAATAACTATCTCAAAAATTTTCGCTCTGATGCAAACAACTGATGAGTTATCTACTTAAATTTGTTGAACAAAACGACTTACGTATTTTAAGCATGCTAACCTTTAGCCCGGTAAGCAAATTAAAAAAAAAACGCAATATGTAGGCTACACGAGAACTGAGCCGTCAAGTAACCAAAACAAATGCGTTAAACAAATTCGTACACGTTATTTATCAATTTAACTCTAGAATTAAAGGATATACAACGAGAAACAACGTTTGACAACCTTTAAACAGTTTTAATAACTATCTCAAAAATTGTCGCTCTGATGCAAACAACTGATGAGTTATCTACTTAAATTTGTTGAACAAAACGACTTACGTATTTAAAGCATGCTAACCTTTAGCCCGGTAAGCAAATTAAAAAAAAAACGCAATATGTAGGCTACACGAGAACGGAGCCGTCGAGTAACCAAAACAAATGCGTTAAACAAATTCGTACACGTTATTTATCAATTTAACTCTAGAATTAAAGGATATACAACGAGAAACAACGTTTGACAACCTTTAAACAGTTTTAATAACTATCTCAAAAATTGTCGCTCTGATGCAAACAACTGATGAGTTATCTACTTAAATTTGTTGAACAAAACGACTTACGTATTTTAAGCATGCTAACCTTTAGCCCGGTAAGCAAATTAAAAAAAAAACGCAATATGTAGGCTACACGAGAACGAAGACGTCGAGTAACCAAAACAAATGCGTTAAACAAATTCGTACACCTTATTTATCAATTTAACTCTAGAATTAAAGGATATACAACGAGAAACAACGTTTGACAACCTTTAAACAGTTTTAATAACTATCTCAAAAATTGTCGCTCTGATGCAAACAACTGATGAGTTATCTACTTAAATTTGTTGAACAAAACAACTTACGTATTTTAGCATGCTAACCTTTAGCCCGGTAAGCAAATTAAAAAAAAAACGCAATATGTAGGCTACACGAGAACGGAGACGTCGAGTAACCAAAACAAATGCGTTAAACAAATTCGTACACGTTATTTATCAATTTAACTCTAGAATTAAAGGATATACAACGAGAAACAACGTTTGACAACCTTTAAACAGTTTTAATAACTATCTCAAAAATTGTCGCTCTGATGCAAACAACTGATGAGTTATCTACTTAAATTTGTTGAACAAAACAACTTACGTATTTTAAGCATGCTAACCTTTAGCCCGGTAAGCAAATTAAAAAAAAAACGCAATATGTAGGCTACACGAGAACGGAGCCGTCGAGTAACCAAAACAAATGCGTTAAACAAATTCGTACACGTTATTTATCAATTTAACTCTAGAATTAAAGGATATACAACGAGAAACAACGTTTGACGACCTTTAAACAGTTTTAATAACTATCTCAAAAATTTTCGCTCTGATGCAAACAACTGATGCGTTATCTACTTAAATTTGTTGAACAAAACGACTTACGTATTTTAAGCATGCTAACCTTTAGCCCGGTAAGCAAATTAAAAAAAAAACGCAATATGTAGGCTACACGAGAACGGAGACGTCGAGTAACCAAAACAAATGGGTTAAACAAATTCGTACACGGTATTTATCAATTTAACTCTAGAATTAAAGGATATACAACGAGAAACAACGTTTGACAACCTTTAAACAGTTTTAATAACTATCTCAAAAATGTCGCTCTTATGGAAACAACTGAGGAGTTATCTACTTAAATTTGTTGAACAAAACGACTTACGTATTTTAAGCATGCTAACCTTTAGCCCGGTAAACAAATTAAAAAAAAACGCAATATGTAGGCTACACGAGAACGGAGACGTCGAGTAACCAAAACAAATGCGTTAAACAAATTCGTACACGTTATTTATCAATTTAACTCTAGAATTAAAGGATATACAACGAGAAATAACGTTTGACAACCTTTAAACAGTTTTAATAACTATCTCAAAAATTGTCGCTCTGATGCAAACAACTGATGAGTTATCTACTCAAATTTGTTGAACAAAACAACTTACGTATTTTAAGCATGCTAACCTTTAGCCCGGTAAGCAAATTAAAAAAAAAACGCAATATGTAGGCTACACGAGAACGGAGACGTCGAGTAACCAAAACAAATGCGTTAAACAAATTCGTACACGTTATTTATCAATTTAACTCTAGAATTAAAGGATATACAACGAGAAACAACGTTTGACAACCTTTAAACAGTTTTAATAACTATCTCAAAAATTGTCGCTCTGATGCAAACAACTGAGGAGTTATCTACTTAAATTTGTTGAACAAAACGACTTACGTATTTTAAGCATGCTAACCTTTAGCCCGGTAAGCAAATTAAAAAAAAAAACGCAATATGTAGGCTACACGAAAACGGAGACGTCGAGTAACCAAAACAAATGCGTTAAACAAATTCGTACACGTTATTTATCAATTTAACTCTAGAATTAAAGGATATACAACGAGAAACAACGTTTGACAACCTTTAAACAGTTTTAATAACTATCTCAAAAATTGTCGCTCTAATGCAAACAACTGAGGAGTTATCTACTTAAATTTGTTGAACAAAACAACTTACGTATTTTAAGCATGCTAACCTTTAGCCCGGTAAGCAAATTAAAAAAAAAACGCAATATGTAGGCTACACGAGAACGGAGACGTCGAGTAACCAAAACAAATGCGTTAAACAAATTCGTACACGTTATTTATCAATTTAACTCTAGAATTAAAGGATATACAACGAGAAACAACGTTTGACAACCTTTAAACAGTTTTAATAACTATCTCAAAAATTGTCGCTCTGATGCAAACAACTGAGGAGTTATCTACTTAAATTTGTTGAACAAAACGACTTACGTATTTTAAGCATGCTAACCTTTAGCCCGGTAAGCAAATTAAAAAAAAAAAACGCAATATGTAGGCTACACGAGAACGGAGACGTCGAGTAACCAAACCAAATGCGTTAAACAAATTCGTACACGTTATTTATCAATTTAACTCTAGAATTAAAGGATATACAACGAGAAACAACGTTTGACAACCTTTAAACAGTTTTAATAACTATCTCAAAAATTGTCGCTCTGATGCAAACAACTGATGAGTTATCTACTTAAATTTGTTGAACAAAACGACTTACGTATTTTAAGCATGCTAACCTTTAGCCCGGTAAGCAAATTAAAAAAAAAACGCAATATGTAGGCTACACGAGAACGGAGACCAAAACAAATGCGTTAAACAAATTCGTACACGTTATTTATCAATTTAACTCTAGAATTAAAGGATATACATCGAGAAACAACGTTTGACAACCTTTAAACAGTTTTAATAACTATCTCAAAAGTTGTCGCTCTGATGCAAACAACTGAGGAGTTATTTACTTAAATTTGTTGAACAAAACGACTTACGTATTTTAAGCATGCTAACCTTTAGCCCGGTAAGCAAATTAAAAAAAAAACGCAATATGTAGGCTACACGAGAACGGAGACGTCGAGTAACCAAAACAAATGCGTTAAACAAATTCGTACACGTTATTTATCAATTTAACTCTAGAATTAAAGGATATTCAACGAGAAACAACGTTTGACAACCTTTAAACAGTTTTAATAACTATCTCAAAAATTGTCGCTCTGATGGAAACAACTGATGAGTTATCTACTTAAATTTGTTGAACAAAACGACTTACGTATTTTACGCATGCTAACCTTTAGCCCGGTAAGCAAATTAAAAAAAAAAAACGCAATATGTAGGCTACACGAGAACGGAGCCGTCGAGTAACCAAAACAAATGCGTTAAACAAATTCCTACACGTTATTTATCAATTTAACTCTAGAATTAAAGGATATACAACGAGAAACAACGTTTGACAACCTTTAAACAGTTTTAATAACTATCTCAAAAATTGTCGCTCTGATGCAAACAACTGATGAGTTATCTACTTATATTTGTTGAACAAAACAACTTACGTATTTTAGCATGCTAACCTTTAGCCCGGTAAGCAAATTAAAAAAAAAACGCAATATGTAGGCTACACGAGAACGGAGACGTCGAGTAACCAAAACAAATGCGTTAAACAAATTCGTACACGTTATTTATCAATTTAACTCTAGAATTAAAGGATATACAACGAGAAACAACGTTTGACAACCTTTAAACAGTTTTAATAACTATCTCAAAAATTGTCGCTCTGATGCAAACAACTGATGAGTTATCTACTCAAATTTGTTGAACAAAACGACTTACGTATTTTAAGCATGCTAACCTTTAGCCCGGTAAGCAAATTAAAAAAAAAACGCAATATGTAGGCTACACGAGAACGGCGACGTCGAGTAACCAAAACAAATGCGTTAAACAAATTCGTACACGTTATTTATCAGTTTAACTCTAGAATTAAAGGATATACAACGAGAAACAACGTTTGACAACCTTTAAACAGTTTTAATAACTATCTCAAAAATTGTCGCTCTGATGCAAACAACTGATGAGTTATCTACTTAAATTTGTTGAACAAAACAACTTACGTATTTTAAGCATGCTAACCTTTAGCCCGGTAAGCAAATTAAAAAAAAAAACGCAATATGTAGGCTACACGAGAACGGAGCCGTCGAGTAACCAAAACAAATGCGTTAAACAAATTCGTACACGTTATTTATCAATTTAACTCTAGAATTAAAGGATATACAACGAGAAACAACGTTTGACAACCTTTAAACAGTTTTAATAACTATCTCAAAAATTGTCGCTCTGATGCAAACAACTGATGAGTTATCTACTTAAATTTGTTGAACAAAACGACTTGCGTATTTTAAGCATGCTAACCTTTAGCCCGGTAAGCAAATTAAAAAAAAAAACGCAATATGTAGGCTACACGAGAACGGAGACGTCGAGTAACCAAAACAAATGCGTTAAACAAATTCGTACACGTTATTTATCAATTTAACTCTAGAATTAAAGGATATACAACGAGAAACAACGTTTGACAACCTTTAAACAGTTTTAATAACTATCTCAAAAATTGTCGCTCTGATGCAAACAACTGATGAGTTATCTACTTAAATTTGTTGAACAAAACGACTTACGTATTTTAAGCATGCTAACCTTTAGCCCGGTAAGCAAATTAAAAAAAAAACGCAATATGTAGGCTACACGAGAACGGAGACGTCGAGTAACCAAAACAAATGCGTTAAACAAATTCGTACACGTTATTTATCAATTTAACTCTAGAATTAAAGGATATACAACGAGAAACAACGTTTGACAACCTTTAAACAGTTTTAGTAACTATCTCAAAAATTGTCGCTCTGATGCAAACAACTGATGAGTTATCTACTCAAATTTGTTGAACAAAACAACTTACATATTTTAAGCATGCTAACCTTTAGCCCGGTAAGCAAATTAAAAAAAAAAACGCAATATGTAGGCTACACGAGAACGGAGCCGTCGAGTAACCAAAACAAATGCGTTAAACAAATTCGTACACGTTATTTATCAATTTAACTCTAGAATTAAAGGATATACAACGAGAAACAACGTTTGACAACCTTTAAACAGTTTTAATAACTATCTCAAAAATTGTCGCTCTGATGCAAACAACTGATGAGTTATCTACTTAAATTTGTTGAACAAAACGACTTACGTATTTTAAGCATGCTAACCTTTAGCCCGGTAAGCAACTTAAAAAAAAACGCAATATGTAGGCTACACGAGAACGGAGACGTCGAGTAACCAAAACAAATGCGTTAAACAAATTCGTACACGTTATTTATCAGTTTAACTATAGAATTAAAGGATATACAACGAGAAACAACGTTTGACAACCTTTAAACAGTTTTAATAACTATCTCAAAAATTGTCGCTCTGATGCAAACAACTGATGAGTTATCTACTTAAATTTGTTGAACAAAACGACTTACGTATTTTAAGCATGCTAACCTTTAGCCCGGTAAGCAAATTAAAAAAAAAAACGCAATATGTAGGCCACACGAGAACGGAGACGTCGAGTAACCAAAACAAATGCGTTAAACAAATTCGTACACGTTATTTATCAATTTAACTCTAGAATTAAAGGATATACAACGAGAAACAACGTTTGACAACCTTTAAACAGTTTTAATAACTATCTCAAAAATTGTCACTCTGATGCAAACAACTGATGAGTTATCTACTTAAATTTGTTGAACAAAACGACTTACGTATTTTAAGCATGCTAACCTTTAGCCCGGTAAGCAAATTAGAAAAAAAACGCAATATGTAGGCTACACGAGAACGGAGCCGTCGAGTAACCAAAACAAATGCGCTAAACAAATTCGTGCACGTTATTTATCAATTTAACTCTAGAATTAAAGGATATACAACGAGAAACAACGTTTGACAACCTTTAAACAGTTTTAATAACTATCTCAAAAATTGTCGCTCTGATGCAAACAACTGAGGAGTTATCTACTTAAATTTGTTGAACAAAACGATTTACGTACTTTAAGCATGCTAACCTTTAGCCCGGTAAGCAAATTAAAAAAAAACGCAATATGTAGGCTACACGAGAACGGAGACGTCGAGTAACCAAAACAAATGCGTTAAACAAATTCGTACACGTTATTTATCAATTTAACTCTAGAATTAAAGGATATACAACGAGAAACAACGTTTGACAACCTTTAAACAGTTTTAATAACTATCTCAAAAATTGTCGCTCTGATGCAAACAACTGAGGAGTTATCTACTTAAATTTGTTGAACAAAACGACTTACGTATTTTAAGCATGCTAACCTTTAGCCCGGTAAGCAAATTAAAAAAAAAACGCAATATGTAGGCTACACGAGAACGGAGACGTCGAGTAACCAAACCAAATGCGTTAAACAAATTCGTACACGTTATTTATCAATTTAACTCTAGAATTAAAGGATATACAACGAGAAACAACGTTTGACAACCTTTAAACAGTTTTAATAACTATCTCAAAAATTGTCGCTCTGATGCAAACAACTGATGAGTTATCTACTTAAATTTGTTGAACAAAACGACTTACGTATTTTAAGCATGCTAACCTTTAGCCCGGTAAGCAAATTAAAAAAAAAAACGCAATATGTAGGCTACACGAGAACGGAGACGTCGAGTAACCAAAACAAATGCGTTAAACAAATTCGTACACGTTATTTATCAATTTAACTCTAGAATTAAAGGATATACAACGAGAAACAACGTTTGACAACCTTTAAACAGTTTTAATAACTATCTCAAAAATTGTCGCTCTGATGCAAACAACTGAGGAGTTATCTACTTAAATTTGTTGAACAAAACGACTTACGTATTTTAAGCATGCTAACCTTTAGCCCGGTAAGCAAATTAAAAAAAAACGCAATATGTAGGCTACACGAGAACGGAGACGTCGAGTAACCAAAACAAATGCGTTAAACAAATTCGTACACGTTATTTATCAATTTAACTCTAGAATTAAAGGATATACAACGAGAAACAACGTTTGACAACCTTTAAACAGTTTTAATAACTATCTCAAAAATTGTCGCTCTGATGGAAACAACTGATGAGTTATCTACTTAAATTTGTTGAACAAAACGACTTACGTATTTTAAGCATGCTAACCTTTAGCCCGGTAAGCAAATTAAAAAAAAAACGCAATATGTTGGCTACACGAGAACGGAGCCGTCGAGTAACCAAAACAAATGCGTTAAACAAATTCCTACACGTTATTTACCAATTTAACTCTAGAATTAAAGGATATACAACGAGAAACAACGTTTGACAACCTTTAAACAGTTTTAATAACTATCTCAAAAATTGTCGCTCTGATGCAAACAACTGATGAGTTATCTACTTAAATTTGTTGAACAAAACAACTTACGTATTTTAGCATGCTAACCTTTAGCCCGGTAAGCAAATTAAAAAAAAAACGCAATATGTAGGCTACACGAGAACGGAGACGTCGAGTAACCAAAACAAATGCGTTAAACAAATTCGTACACGTTATTTATCAATTTAACTCTAGAATTAAAGGATATACAACGAGAAACAACGTTTGACAACCTTTAAACAGTTTTAATAACTATCTCAAAAATTGTCGCTCTGATGCAAACAACTGAGGAATTATCTACTTAAATTTGTTGAACAAAACGACTTACGTATTTTAAGCATGCTAACCTTTAGCCCGGTAAACAAATTAAAAAAAAACGCAATATGTAGGCTACACGAGAACGGAGACGTCGAGTAACCAAAACAAATGCGTTAAACAAATTCGTACACGTTATTTATCAATTTAACTCTAGAATTAAAGGATATACAACGAGAAACAACGTTTGACAACCTTTAAACAGTTTTAATAACTATCTCAAAAATTGTCGCTCTGATGGAAACAACTGATGAGTTATCTACTTAAATTTGTTGAACAAAACGATTTACGTATTTTAAGCATGCTAACCTTTAGCCCGGTAAGCAAATTAGAAAAAAAACGCAATATGTAGGCTACACGAGAACGGAGCCGTCGAGTAACCAAAACAAATGCGTTAAACAAATTCCTACACGTTATTTATCAATTTAACTCTAGAATTAAAGGATATACAACGAGAAACAACGTTTGACAACCTTTAAACAGTTTTAATAACTATCTCAAAAATTGTCGCTCTGATGCAAACAACTGAGGAGTTATCTACTTAAATTTGTTGAACAAAACAACTTACGTATTTTAGCATGCTAACCTTTAGCCCGGTAAGCAAATTAAAAAAAAAACGCAATATGTAGGCTACACGAGAACGGAGACGTCGAGTAACCAAAACAAATGCGTTAAACAAATTCGTACACGTTATTTATCAATTTAACTCTAGAATTAAAGGATATACAACGAGAAACAACGTTTGACAACCTTTAAACAGTTTTAATAACTATCTCAAAAATTGTCGCTCTGATGCAAACAACTGAGGAGTTATCTACTTAAATTTGTTGAACAAAACGACTTACGTATTTTAAGCATGCTAACCTTTAGCCCGGTAAGCAAATTAAAAAAAAAACGCAATATGTAGGCTACACGAGAACGGAGACGTCGAGTAACCAAACCAAATGCGTTAAACAAATTCGTACACGTTATTTATCAATTTAACTCTAGAATTAAAGGATATACAACGAGAAACAACGTTTGACAACCTTTAAACAGTTTTAATAACTATCTCAAAAATTGTCGCTCTGATGCAAACAACTGATGAGTTATCTACTTAAATTTGTTGAACAAAACGACTTACGTATTTTAAGCATGCTAACCTTTAGCCCGGTAAGCAAATTAAAAAAAAAAACGCAATATGTAGGCTACACGAGAACGGAGACGTCGAGTAACCAAAACAAATGCGTTAAACAAATTCGTACACGTTATTTATCAATTTAACTCTAGAATTAAAGGATATACAACGAGAAACAACGTTTGACAACCTTTAAACAGTTTTAATAACTATCTCAAAAATTGTCGCTCTGATGCAAACAACTGAGGAGTTATCTACTTAAATTTGTTGAACAAAACGACTTACGTATTTTAAGCATGCTAACCTTTAGCCCGGTAAGCAAATTAAAAAAAAACGCAATATGTAGGCTACACGAGAACGGAGACGTCGAGTAACCAAAACAAATGCGTTAAACAAATTCGTACACGTTATTTATCAATTTAACTCTAGAATTAAAGGATATACAACGAGAAACAACGTTTGACAACCTTTAAACAGTTTTAATAACTATCTCAAAAATTGTCGCTCTGATGGAAACAACTGATGAGTTATCTACTTAAATTTGTTGAACAAAAAGACTTACGTATTTTAAGCATGCTAACCTTTAGCCCGGTAAGCAAATTAAAAAAAAAACGCAATATGTTGGCTACACGAGAACGGAGCCGTCGAGTAACCAAAACAAATGCGTTAAACAAATTCCTACACGTTATTTACCAATTTAACTCTAGAATTAAAGGATATACAACGAGAAACAACGTTTGACAACCTTTAAACAGTTTTAATAACTATCTCAAAAATTGTCGCTCTGATGCAAACAACTGATGAGTTATCTACTTAAATTTGTTGAACAAAACAACTTACGTATTTTAGCATGCTAACCTTTAGCCCGGTAAGCAAATTAAAAAAAAAACGCAATATGTAGGCTACACGAGAACGGAGACGTCGAGTAACCAAAACAAATGCGTTAAACAAATTCGTACACGTTATTTATCAATTTAACTCTAGAATTAAAGGATATACAACGAGAAACAACGTTTGACAACCTTTAAACAGTTTTAATAACTATCTCAAAAATTGTCGCTCTGATGCAAACAACTGAGGAATTATCTACTTAAATTTGTTGAACAAAACGACTTACGTATTTTAAGCATGCTAACCTTTAGCCCGGTAAACAAATTAAAAAAAAAACGCAATATGTAGGCTACACGAGAACGGAGACGTCGAGTAACCAAAACAAATGCGTTAAACAAATTCGTACACGTTATTTATCAATTTAACTCTAGAATTAAAGGATATACAACGAGAAACAACGTTTGACAACCTTTAAACAGTTTTAATAACTATCTCAAAAATTGTCGCTCTGATGGAAACAACTGATGAGTTATCTACTTAAATTTGTTGAACAAAACGATTTACGTATTTTAAGCATGCTAACCTTTAGCCCGGTAAGCAAATTAAAAAAAAAAACGCAATATGTAGGCTACACGAGAACGGAGCCGTCGAGTAACCAAAACAAATGCGTTAAACAAATTCCTACACGTTATTTATCAATTTAACTCTAGAATTAAAGGATATACAACGAGAAACAACGTTTGACAACCTTTAAACAGTTTTAATAACTATCTCAAAAATTGTCGCTCTGATGCAAACAACTGATGAGTTATCTACTTAAATTTGTTGAACAAAACAACTTACGTATTTTAGCATGCTAACCTTTAGCCCGGTAAGCAAATTAAAAAAAAAAACGCAATATGTAGGCTACACGAGAACGGAGACGTCGAGTAACCAAAACAAATGCGTTAAACAAAATCGTACACGTTATTTATCAATTTAACTCTAGAATTAAAGGATATACAACGAGAAACAACGTTTGACAACCTTTAAACAATTTTAATAACTATCTCAAAAATTGTCGCTCTGATGCAAACAACTGATGAGTTATCTACTCAAATTTGTTGAACAAAACGACTTACGTATTTTAAGCATGCTAACCTTTAGCCCGGTAAGCAAATTAAAAAAAAAACGCAATATGTAGGCTACACGAGAACGGAGACGTCGAGTAACCAAAACAAATGCGTTAAACAAATTCGTACACGTTATTTATCAATTTAACTCTAGAATTAAAGAATATACAACGAGAAACAACGTTTGACAACCTTTAAACTGTTTTAATAACTATCTCAAAAATTGTCGCTCTGATGCAAACAACTGATGAGTTATCTACTTAAATTTGTTGAACAAAACAACTTACGTATTTTAAGCATGCTAACCTTTAGCCCGGTAAGCAAATTAAAAAAAAAACGCAATATGTAGGCTACACGAGAACGGAGCCGTCGAGTAACCAAAACAAATGCGTTAAACAAATTCGTACACGTTATTTATCAATTTAACTCTAGAATTAAAGGATATACAACGAGAAACAACGTTTGACAACCTTTAAACAGTTTTAATAACTATCTCAAAAATTGTAGCTCTGATGCAAACAACTGATTAGTTATCTACTTAAATTTGTTGAACAAAACGACTTACGTATTTTAAGCATGCTAACCTTTAGCCCGGTAAGCAAATTAAAAAAAAAACGCAATATGTAGGCTACACGAGAACGGAGACGTCGAGTAACCAAAACAAATACGTTAAACAAATTCGTACACGTTATTTATCAATTTAACTCTAGAATTAAAGGATATACAACGAGAAACAACGTTTGACAACCTTTAAACCGTTTTAATAACTATCTCAAAAATTGTCGCTCTGATGCAAACAACTGATGAGTTATCTACTTAAATTTGTTGAACAAAACGACTTACGTATTTTAAGCATGCTAACCTTTAGCCCGGTAAGCAAATTAAAAAAAAAACGCAATATGTAGGCTACACGAGAACGGAGACGTCGAGTAACCAAAACAAATGCGTTAAACAAATTCGTACACGTTATTTATCAATTTAACTCTAGAATTAAAGGATATACAACGAGAAACAACGTTTGACAACCTTTAAACAGTTTTAATAACTATCTCAAAAATTGTCGCTCTGATGCAAACAACTGATGAGTTATCTACTTAAATTTGTTGAACAAAACGACTTACGTATTTTAAGCATGCTAACCTTTAGCCCGGTAAGCAAATTAAAAAAAAAACGCAATATGTAGGCTACACGAGAACGGAGACGTCGAGTAACCAAAACAAATGCGTTAAACAAATTCGTACACGTTATTTATCAATTTAACTCTAGAATTAAAGGATATACAACGAGAAACAACGTTCGACAACCTTTAAACAGTTTTAATAACTATCTCAAAAATTGTCGCTGTGATGCAAACAACTGATGAGTTATCTACTTAAATTTGTTGAACAAAACGACTTACGTATTTTAAGCATGCTAACCTTTAGCCCGGTAAGCAAATTAAAAAAAAAACGCAATATGTAGGCTACACGAGAACGGAGACGTCGAGTAACCAAAACAAATGCGTTAAACAAATTCGTACACGTTATTTATCAATTTAACTATAGAATTAAAGGATATACAACGAGAAACAACGTTTGACAACCTTTAAACAGTTTTAATAACTATCTCAAAAATTGTCGCTCTGATGCAAACAACTGATGAGTTATCTACTTAAATTTGTTGAACAAAACGACTTACGTATTTTAAGCATGCTAACCTTTAGCCCGGTAAGCAAATTAAAAAAAAAAACGCAATATGTAGGCTACACGAGAACGGAGACGTCGAGTAACCAAAACAAATGCGTTAAACAAATTCGTACACGTTATTTATCAATTTAACTCTAGAATTAAAGGATATACAACGAGAAACAACGTTTGACAACCTTTAAACAGTTTTAATAACTATCTCAAAAATTGTCGCTCTGATGCAAACAACTGATGAGTTATCTACTTAAATTTGTTGAACAAAACGACTTACGTATTTTAAGCATGCTAACCTTTAGCCCGGTAAGCAAATTAGAAAAAAAACGCAATATGTAGGCTACACGAGAACGGAGCCGTCGAGTAACCAAAACAAATGCGCTAAACAAATTCGTACACGTTATTTATCAATTTAACTCTAGAATTAAATGATATACAACGAGAAACAACGTTTGACAACCTTTAAACAGTTTTAATAACTATCTCAAAAATTGTCGCTCTGATGCAAACAACTGAGGAGTTATCTACTTAAATTTGTTTAACAAAACGATTTACGTACTTTAAGCATGCTAACCTTTAGCCCGGTAAGCAAATTAAAAAAAAAAACGCAATATGTAGGCTACACGAGAACGGAGACGTCGAGTAACCAAAACAAATGCGTTAAACAAATTCGTACACGTTATTTATCAATTTAACTCTAGAATTAAAGGATATACAACGAGAAACAACGTTTGACAACCTTTAAATAGTTTTAATAACTATCTCAAAAATTGTCGCTCTGATGCAAACAAACGCTGAGTTATCTACTCAAATTTGTTGAAGAAAACGACTTACGTATTTTAAGAATGCTAACCTTTAGCCCGGTAAGCAAATTTAAAAAAAACAAGTAAGGAAGGCTAAGTTCGGGTGCAACCGAACATTACATACTCAGTTGAGAGCTATGGAGACAAAATAAGGGAAATCACCATGTAGGAAAATGGACCTAGGGTAACCCTGGAATGTGGTTGTATGACATGTGTATCAAATGGAAGGTATTAAAGAGTATTTTAAGAGAGAGTAGGCCATAGTTCTATTGATGGACGCCATTTAGGGATATCGCCATAAAGGTGGACCAGGGCTGACTCTAGAATTTGTTTGTACGATATGGGTATCAAATGAAAGGTGTTACTGAGCATTTTAAGAGCGAGTGGGCCTTAGGTCTATCGGTGGACGCCTTTTCGAGATATCGCCATTAAGGTGGACTAGGGGTGACTCTAGAATGTGTTTGTACGATATGGGTATCAAATGAAAGGTGGTAATGAGTATTTTAAAAGGGAATGGGCTTTAGTTCTATAGGTGAACGCCTTTTCGAGAAATCGCCATAAAGGTGGACCAGGGGTGACTCTAGAATATGTTTGTACGATATGGGTATCGAATGAAAGCTGTTAATGAGTATTTTGAAAAGGAGTGATCCTTAGTTCCATAGGTCGACGGCGTTTCGATATATCGCCATATCAAACGAAAGGTGTTACTGAGCATTTTAAGAGGGAGTGGGCATGAGGTCTATAGGTGGACGCCTTTTCGAGATATCGTCATTAGGGTGGGCAGGGGTGACTCTAGAATGTGTTTGTACGATATGGGTATCAAACGAAAGGTGTTACTGAGCATTTTAAGAGGGAGTGGGCATTAGGTCTATAGGTGGACGCCTTTTCGAGAAATCGCCATTAGGGTGGGCCAGGGTTGACTCTAGAATGTTTGTACGATATGGGTATCAAACGAAAGGTGTTACTGAGCATTTTAAGAGGGAGTAATCCTTAGTTCAATAGGTGGTCGCCTTTTCGAGATATCGCCATAAAGGTGGACCAAGGGTGACTCTAGAATGTTTGTACGATATGGGTATCAAACGAAAGGTGTTACTGAGCATTTCAAGAGAGAGTGGGCATTAGGTCTATAGGTGGACGCCTTTTCGAGATATCGCCATTAAGGTGGGCCAGGGGTGACTCTAGAATGTTTATACGATATGGGTATGAAACGAAAGGTGTTACTGAGCATTTTAAGAGGGAGTGGACATTAGGTCTATAGGTGGACGCCTTTTCGAGATATCGCCATTAGGGTGGGCCAGGGGTGACTCTAGAATGTTTGTACGAAATGGGTATCAAACGAAAGGTGTTACTGAGCATTTTAAGAGGGAGTGGACATTAGGTCTATAGGTGGACGCCTTTTCGAGATACCGCCATTAGGGTGGGCCAGGGGTGACTCTAGAATGTTTGTACGATATGGGTATCAAACGAAAGGTGTTACTGAGCATTTTAATAGGGAGTGGGCATTAGGTCTATAGGTGGACGCCTTTTCGAGATATCGCTATTAGGGTGGGCCAGGGGTGACTCTAGAATGTTTGTACGATATGGGTATCAAACGAAAGGTGTTACTGAGCATTTTAATAGGGAGTGGGCATTAGGTCTATAGGTGGACGCCTTTTCGAGATATCGCCATTAGGGTGGGCCAGGGGTGACTCTAGAATGTGTTTGTACGATATGGATATCAAATTAAAGGTATTAATGAGGGTTTTAAAAGCGAGTGGCCCTTAGATGTATATGTGAAGGCGTTCTCGGGATATCGACCAAAATGTGGACCAGGTGATCCACAAAATCATCTGTCGGGTACTGCTAATTTATTTATATATGGAATACCACTAACAGTATTCCTGCCAAGATTCCAAGGGCTGTTGATTTCGCCTTGTAGAACTTTTTCATTTTCTTCTACTTAATATGGTAGGTGTCACACCTATTTTACAAAGTTTTTTCCAAAGTTATATTTTGCGTCAATAAACCAATCCAGTTACAATGTTTCATCCCTTTTTTCGTATTTGGTATACAATTATGGCATTTTTTTATTTTTCGTAATTTTCGATATCGATAAAGTGGGCGTGGTTATGGTCGGATTTCGGCCATTTTTTATATCGAGATAAAGTGAGTTCAGATAAGTACGTGTGCTAAGTTTAGTAAAGATATATCGATTTTTGCTCAAGTTATTGTGTTAACGGCCAAGCGGAAGGACAGACGGTGGACTGTGTATAAAAACTGGGCGTGGCTTCAACCGATTTCGCCCTTTTTCACAGAAAACAGTTACCGTCCTAGGAGCCAAGCTTCTACCAAATTTTACAAGGATTGGTTAATTTTTGTTCGACTTATGGCATTAAAAGCATCCTAGACAAATTAAATGAAAAAGGGCGGAGCCACGCCCATTTTGAAATTTTCTTTTATTTTCGTAATTTGTTGCACCACATCATTACTGGAGTTAAATGTTGGCATAATTTACTTATATGCTGTAAAGATATTAACTCTTCTTTTAAAATTTGAATTTAAAAAATTTTTTTTTTAAAAAGTGGGCGTGGTCGTTCTCCGAGTTTGCTAATTTTTATTAAGCAGACATAAAGTAATAAGGGTAATGTTCCTGCCAAATTTCATCATGATATCTTTAACGACTGCCAAATTACAGCTTGCAAAACTTCTAAATTACCTTCATTTAAAAGTGGGCGGTGCCACGCCCAATGGCCAAAATTTTACTAGTTTTCAATTCTGCGTCATAAGCTCAACTCATCTACCAAGTTTCATCGCTTAATGCGTATTTGGTAATGAATTATCGCACTTTTTTGATTTTTCGAAATTTTCGATATCGAAAAATTGGGCGTGGTTATTGTCCGATATCGTTCATTTTAAATAGCGATCTGAGATGAGTGCTCAGGAATATATATACCAAATTTCATGAAGATACCTCAAAATTTACTCAAGTTATCGTGTTAACGGACAGACGGACGGACGGCCGGACGACTGTGTATAAAAACTGGGCGTGGCATCAACCGATTTCGCCCATTTTCACAGAAAACAGTTAACGTCGTAAAATCTACTCCCCTACCAAATTTCAAAAGGATTGGTTAATTTTTGTTCGACTTATGGCGTTAAAAGTATCCTAGACAAATTAAATGAAAAAGGGCGGAGCCACGCCCATTTTGAAATTTTCTTTTATTTTGGTATTTTGTTGCACCATATCATTACTGGAGTTGAATGTTGACAGAATTTACTTATATACTGTAAAGATATTAAATTTTTTGTAAAAATTTTACTTTAAAAAAAAAATTTTTTTAAAAGTGGGCGTGGTCCTTCCCCGATTTTGCTAATTTTTATTAAGCGTACATATAGTAATAGTAGTAACGTTCCTGACAAATTTCATCATGATATCTTCAACGACTGCCAAATTACACCTTGCAAAAATTTTAAATTACCTTCTTTTAAAAGTGGGCGGTGCCACGCCCATTGTCCAAAATTTTACTAATTTTCTATTCTGCGTCATAAGTTCAACTCATCTACCAAGTTTTGTCGCTTTATCGGTCTTTTGTAATGAATTATCGCACTTTTTCGGTTTTTCGAAATTTTCGATATCGAAAAAGTGGGCGTGGTTATAGTCCGATATCGTTCATTTTAAATAGCGATCTGAGATGAGTGCTCAGGAACCTACATACCAAATTTCATCAAGATACCTCAAAATTTACTCAAGTTATCGTGTTAACGGACGGACGGACGGACGGACGGACGGACATGGCTCAATCAAATTTTTTTTCGATCCTGATTATTTTGATATATGGAAGTCTATATCTATCTCGATTCCTTTATATATGTACAACCAATCGTTATCCAATCAAACTTAATATACTCTGTGAGCTCTGCTCAACTGAGTATAAAAACGCAATATGTAGGCTACACGAGAACTGAGACGTCGAGTAACCAAAACAAATGCGTTAAACAAATTCGTACACGTTATTTATAAATTTAACTCTAGAATTAAAGGATATATAACGAGAAACAACGTTTGACAACCTTTAAACAATTTTAATAACTATCTCAAAAATTGTCGCTCTGATGCAAACAACTGAGGAGTTATCTACTTAAATTTGTTGAACAAAACGACTTACGTATTTTAAGCTTGCTAACCTTTAGCCCGGTAAGCAAATTAAAAAAAAAAACGCAATATGTAGGCTACACGAGAACGGAGGCGTCGAGTAACCAAAACAAATGCGTTAAACAAATTTGTACACGTTATTTATCAATTTAACTCTAGAATTAAAGGATATACAACGAGAAACAACCTTTGACAACCTTTAAACAGTTTTAATAACTATCTCAAAAATTGTCGCTCTGATGCAAACAACTGATGAGTTATCTACTTAAATTTGTTGAACAAAACGACTTACGTATTTTAAGCATGCTAAACTTTAGCCCGGTAAGCAAATTAAAAAAAAAACGCAATATGTAGGCTACACGAGAACGGAGACGTCGAGTAACCAAAACAAATGCGTTAAACAAATTCGTACACGTTATTTATCAATTTAACTCTAGAATTAAAGGATATACAACGAGAAACAACGTTTGACAACCTTTAAACAGTTTTAATAACTATCTCAAAAATTGTCGCTCTGATGCAAACAACTGATGAGTTATCTACTTAAATTTGTTGAACAAAACGACTTACGTATTTTAAGCACGCTAACCTTTAGCCCGGTAAGCAAATTAAAAAAAAAACGCAATATGTAGGCTACACGAGAACGGAGCCGTCGAGTAACCAAAACAAATGCGTTGAACAAATTCGTACACGTTATTTATCAATTTAACTCTAGAATTAAATGATATACAACGAGAAACAACGTTTGACAACCTTTAAACAGTTTTAATAACTATCTCAAAAATTGTCGCTCTGATGCAAACAACTGATGAGTTATCTACTTAAATTTGTTGAACAAAACGACTTACGTATTTTAAGCATGCTAACCTTTAGCCCGGTAAGCAAATTAAAAAAAAAACGCAATATGTAGGCTACACGAGAACGGAGACGTCGAGTAACCAAACCAAATGCGTTAAACAAATTCGTACACGTTATTTATCAATTTAACTCTAGAATTAAAGGATATACAACGAGAAACAACGTTTGACAACCTTTAAACAGTTTTAATAACTATCTCAAAAATTGTCGCTCTGATGCAAACAACTGATGAGTTATCTACTTAAATTTGTTGAACGAAACGACTTACGTATTTTAAGCATGCTAACCTTTAGCCCGGTAAGCAAATTAAAAAAAAAAACGCAATATGTAGGCTACACGAGAACGGAGACGTCGAGTAACCAAAACAAATGCGTTAAACAAATTCGTACACGTTATTTATCAATTTAACTCTAGAATTAAAGGATATACAACGAGAAACAACGTTTGACAACCTTTAAACAGTTTTAATAACTATCTCAAAAATTGTCGCTCTGATGCAACCAACTGATGAGTTATCTACTTAAATTTGTTGAACAAAACAACTTACGTATTTTAAGCATGCTAACCTTTAGCCCGGTAGGCAAATTAAAAAAAAAAACGCAATATGTAGGCTACACGAGAACGGAGCCGTCGAGTAACCAAAACAAATGCGTTAAACAAATTCGTACACGTTATTTATCAATTTAACTCTAGAATTAAAGGATATACAACGAGAAACAACTTTTGACAACCTTTAAACAGTTTTAATAACTATCTCAAAAATTGTCGCTCGGATGCAAACAACTGATGAGTTATCTACTTAAATTTGTTGAACAAAACGACTTACGTATTTTAAGCATGCTAACCTTTAGCCCGGTAAGCAAATAAAAAAAAAACGCAATATGTAGGCTACACGAGAACGGAGACGTCGAGTAACCAAAACAAATGTGTTAAACAAATTCGTACACGTTATTTATCAATTTAACTCTAGAATTAAAGGATATACAACGAGAAACAATGTTTGACAACCTTTAAACAGTTTTAATAACTATCTCAAAAATTGTCGCTCTGATGCAAACAACTGATGAGTTATCTACTCAAATTTGTTGAACAAAACAACTTACGTATTTTAAGCATGCTAACCTTTAGCCCGGTAAGCAAATTAAAAAAAAAACGCAATATGTAGGCTACACGAGAACGGAGCCGTCGAGTAACCAAAACAAATGCGTTAAACAAATTCGTACACGTTATTTATCAATTTAACTCTAGAATTAAAGGATATACAACGAGAAACAACGTTTGACAACCTTTAAACAGTTTTAATAACTATCTCAAAAATTGTCGCTCTGATGCAAACAACTGATGAGTTATCTACTTAAATTTGTTGAACAAAACGACTTACGTATTTTAAGCATGCTAACCTTTAGCCCGGTAAGCAAATTAAAAAAAAAAACGCAATATGTAGGCTACACGAGAACGGAGACGTCGAGTAACCAAAACAAATGCGTTAAACAAAGTCGTACACGTTATTTATCAATTTAACTCTAGAATTAAAGGATATACAACGAGAAACAACGTTTGACAACCTTTAAACAGTTTTAATAACTATCTCAAAAATTGTCGCTCTGATGCAAAGAACTGATGAGTTATCTACTTAAATTTGTTGAACAAAACGACTTACGTATTTTAAGCATGCTAACCTTTAGCCCGGTAAGCAAATTAGAAAAAAAACGCAATATGTAGGCTACACGAGAACGGAGCCGTCGAGTAACCAAAACAAATGCGTTAAACAAATTCGTACACGTTATTTATCAATTTAACTCTAGAATTAAAGGATATACAACGAAAAACAACGTTTGACAACCTTTAAACAGTTTTAATAACTATCTCAAAAATTGTCGCTCTGATGCAAACAACTGAGGAGTTATCTACTTAAATTTGTTGAACAAAACGACTTACGTACTTTAAGCATGCTAACCTTTAGCCCGGTAAGCAAATTAAAAAAAAACGCAATATGTAGGCTACACGAGAACGGAGACGTCGAGTAACCAAAACAAATGCGTTAAACAAATTCGTACACGTTATTTATCAATTTAACTCTAGAATTAAAGGATATACAACGAGAAACAACGTTTGACAACCTTTAAATAGTTTTAATAACTATCTCAAAAATTGTCGCTCTGATGCAAACAACTGCTGAGTTATCTACTCAAATTTGTTGAACAAAACGACTTACGTATTTTAAGCATGCTAACCTTTAGCCCGGTAAGCAAATTTAAAAAAAAACGCAATATGTAGGCTACACGAGAACTGAGCCGTCGAGTAACCAAAACAAATGCGTTAAACAAATTCGTACACGTTATTTATCAACTTAACTCTAGAATTAAAGGATATACAACGAGAAACAACGTTTGACAACCTTTAAACAATTTTAATTACTATCTCAAAAATTGTCGCTCTGACGCAAACAACTGAGGAGTTATCTACTTAAATTTGTTGAACAAAACGACTTACGTATTTTAAGCATGCTAACCTTTAGCCCGGTAAGCAAATTAAAAAAAAAAAACGCAATATGTAGGCTACACGAGAACGGAGACGTCGAGTAACCAAAACAAATGCGTTAAACAAATTCGTACACGTTATTTATCAATTTAACTCTAGAATTAAAGGATATACAACGAGAAACAACGTTTGACAACCTTTAAACAGTTTTAATAACTATCTCAAAAATTGTCGTCCTGATGCAAACAACTGATGAGTTATCTACTTAAATTTGTTGAACAAAACGACTTACGTATTTTAAGCATGCTAACCTTTAGCCCGGTAAGCAAATTAAAAAAAAACGCAATATGTAGGCTACACGAGAACGGAGCCGTCGAGTAACCAAAACAAATGCGTTGAAAAAATTCGTACACGTTATTTATCAATTTAACTCTAGAATTAAAGGATATACAACGAGAAACAACGTTTGACAACCTTTAAACAGTTTTAATAACTATCTCAAAAATTGTCGCTCTGATGCAAACAACTGATGAGTTATCTACTTAAATTTGTTGAACAAAACGACTTACGTATTTTAAGCATGATAACCTTTAGCCCGGTAAGCAAATTAAAAAAAAAACGCAATATGTAGGCTACACGAGAACGGAGACGTCGAGTAACCAAAACAAATGCGTTAAACAAATTCGTACACGTTATTTATCAATTTAACTCTAGAATTAAAGGATATACAACGAGAAACAACGTTTGACAACCTTTAAACAGTTTTAATAACTATCTCAAAAATTGTCGCTCTGATGCAAACAACTGATGAGTTATCTACTTAAATTTGTTGAACAAAACGACTTACGTATTTTAAGCATGCTAACCTTTAGCCCGGTAAGCAAATAAAAAAAAAACGCAATATGTAGGCTACACGAGAACGGAGACGTCGAGTAACCAAAACAAATGCGTTAAACAAATTCGTACACGTTATTAACAATTTAACTCTAGAATTAAAGGATATACAACGAGAAACAACGTTTGACAACCTTTAAACAGTTTTAATAACTATCTCAAAAATTGTCGCTCTGATGCAAACAACTGAGGAGTTATCTACTTAAATTTGTTGAACAAAACGACTTACGTATTTTAAGCATGCTAACCTTTAGCCCGGTAAGCAAATTAAAAAAAAAACGCAATAAGTAGGCTACACGAGAACGGAGCCGTCGAGTAACCAAAACAAATGCGTTAAACAAATTCGTACACGTTATTTATCAATTTAACTCTAGAATTAAAGGATATACAACGAGAAACAACGTTTGACAACCTTTAAACAGTTTTAATAACTATCTCAAAAATTGTCGCTCTGATGCAAACAACTGATGAGTTATCTACTCAAATTTGTTGAACAAAACGACTTACGTATTTTAAGCATGCTAACCTTTAGCCCGGTAAGCAAATTAAAAAAAAACGCAATATGTAGGCTACACGAGAACGGAGACGTCGAGTAACCAAAACAAATGCGTTAAACAAATTCGTACACGTTATTTATCAATTTAACACTAGAATTAAAGGATATATAACGAGAAACATCGTTTGACAACCTTTAAACAGTTTTAATAACTATCTCAAAAATTGTCGCTCTGATGCAAACAACTGCTGAGTTATCTACTAAAATTTGTTGAACAAAACGACTTACGTATTTTAAGCATGCTAACCTTTAGCCCGGTAAGCAAATTAAAAAAAAACGCAATATGTAGGCTACACGAGAACGGAGACGTCGAGTAACCAAAACAAATGCGTTAAACAAATTCGTACACGTTATTTATCAATTTAACTCTAGAATTAAAGGATATACAACGAGAAACAACGTTTGACAACCTTTAAACAGTTTTAATAACTATCTCAAAAATTGTCGCTCTGATGCAAACAACTGCTGAGTTATCTACTCAAATTTGTTGAACAAAACGACTTACGTATTTTAAGCATGCTAACCTTTAGCCCGGTAAGCAAATTAAAAAAAAAAACGCAATATGTAGGCTACACGAGAACGGAGACGTCGAGTAACCAAAACAAATGCGTTAAACAAATTCGTACACGTTATTTATCAATTTAACTCTAGAATTAAAGGATATACAACGAGAAACAACATTTGACAACCTTTAAACAGTTTTAATAACTATCTCAAAAATTGTCGCTCTGATGCAAACAACTGATGAGTTATCTACTCAAATTTGTTGAACAAAACGACTTACGTATTTTAAGCATGCTAACCTTTAGCCCGGTAAGCAAATTAGAAAAAAAACGCAATATGTAGGCTACACGAGAACGGAGACGTCGAGTAACCAAAACAAATGCGTTAAACAAATTCCTACACGTTATTTATCAATTTAACTCTAGAATTAAAGGATATACAACGAGAAACAACGTTTGACAACCTTTAAACAGTTTTAATAACTATCTCAAAAATTGTCGCTCTGATGCAAACAACTGAGGAGTTATCTACTTAAATTTGTTGAACAAAACGACCTACGTATTTTAAGCATGCTAACCTTTAGCCCGGTAAGCAAATTAAAAAAAAAACGCAATATGTAGGCTACACGAGAACGGAGACGTCGAGTAACCAAAACAAATGCGTTAAACAAATTCGTACACGTTATTTATCAATTTAACTCTAGAATTAAAGGATATACAACGAGAAACAACGTTTGACAACCTTTAAACAGTTTTAATAACTATCTCAAAAATTGTCGCTCTGATGCAAACAACTGAGGAGTTATCTACTTAAATTTGTTGAACAAAACTTACGTATTTTAAGCATGCTAACCTTTAGCCCGGTAAGCAAATTAAAAAAAAAACGCAATATGTAGGCTACACGAGAACGGAGACGTCGAGTAACCAAAACAAATGCGTTAAACAAATTCGTACACGTTATTTATCAATTTAACTCTAGAATTAAAGGATATACAACGAGAAACAACGTTTGACAACCTTTAAACAGTTTTAATAACTATCTCAAAAATTGTCGCTCTGATGCAAACAACTGATGAGTTCTCTACTTAAATTTGTTGAACAAAACGACTTACGTATTTTAAGCATGCTAACCTTTAGTCCAGTAAGCAAATTAAAAAAAAACGCAATATGTAGGCTACACGAGAACGGAGACGTCGAGTAACCAAAACAAATGCGTTAAACAAATTCGTACACGTTATTTATCAATTTAACTCTAGAATTAAAGGATATACAACGAGAAACAACGTTTGACAACCTTTAAACAGTTTTAATAACTATCTCAAAAATTGTCGCTCTGATGCAAACAACTGAGGAGTTATCTACTTAAATTTGTTGAACAAAACGACTTACGTATTTTAAGCATGCTAACCTTTAGCCCGGTAAGCAAATTAAAAAAAAAAACGCAATATGTAGGCTACACGAGAACGGAGACGTCGAGTAACCAAAACAAATGCGTTAAATAAATTTGTACACGTTATTTATCAATTTAACTCTAGAATTAAAGGATATACAACGAGAAACAACGTTTGACACCTTTAAACAGTTTTAATAACTATCTCAAAAATTGTCGCTCTGATGCAAACAACTGATGAGTTATCTACTCAAATTTGTTGAAAAAACGACTTACGTATTTTAAGCATGGTAACCTTTAGCCCGGTAAGCAAATTAAAAAAAAAACGCAATATGTAGGCTACACGAGAACGGAGCCGTCGAGTAACCAAAACAAATGCGTTAAACAAATTCGTACACGTTATTTATCAATTTAACTCTAGAATTAAAGGATATACAACGAGAAACAACGTTTGACAACCTTTAAACAGTTTTAATAACTATCTCAAAAATTGTCGCTCTGATGCAAACAACTGATGAGTTATCTACTTAAATTTGTTGAACAAAACGACTAACGTATTTTAAGCATGCTAACCTTTAGCCCGGTAAGCAAATTAAAAAAAAAACGCAATATGTAGGCTACACGAGAACGGAGACGTCGAGTAACCAAAACAAATGCGTTAAACAAATTCGTACACGCTATTTATCAATTTAACTCTAGAATTAAAGGATATACAACGAGAAACATCGTGTGACAACCTTTAAACAGTTTTAATACATATCTCAAAAATTGTCGCTCTGATGCAAACAACTGAGCAGTTATCTACTTAAATTTGTTGAACAAAACAACTTACGTATTTTAAGCATGCTAACCTTTAGCCCGGTAAGCAAATTAAAAAAAAAACGCAATATGTAGGCTACACGAGAACGGAGACGTCGAGTAACCAAAACAAATGCGTTAAACAAATTCGTACACGTTATTTATCAATTTAACTCTAGAATTAAAGGATATACAACGAGAAACAACGTTTGACAACCTTTAAACAGTTTTAATAACTATCTCAAAAATTGTCGCTCTGATGCAAAGAACTGATGAGTTATCTACTTAAATTTGTTGAACAAAACGACTTACGTATCTTAAGCATGCTAACCTTTAGCCCGGTAAGCAAATTAAAAAAAAAACGCAATATGTAGGCTACACGAGAACGGAGACGTCGAGTAACCAAAACAAATGCGTTAAACAAATTCGTACACGTTATTTATCAATTTAACTCTAGAATTAAAGGATATACAACGAGAAACAACGTTTGACAACCTTTAAACAGTTTTGATAACTATCTCAAAAATTGTCGTCCTGATGCAAACAACTGATGAGTTATCTACTTAAATTTGTTGAACAAAACGACTTACGTATTTTAAGCATGCTAACCTTTAGCCCGGTAAGCAAATTAAAAAAAAAACGCAATATGTAGGCTACACGAGAACGGAGCCGTCGAGTAACCAAAACAAATGCGTTGAACAAATTCGTACACGTTATTTATCAATTTAACTCTAGAATTAAATTATATACAACGAGAAACAACGTTTGACAACCTTTAAACAGTTTTAATAACTATCTCAAAAATTGTCGCTCTGATGCAAACAACTGATGAGTTATCTACTTAAATTTGTTGAACAAAACGACTTACGTATTTTAAGCATGCTAACCTTTAGCCCGGTAAGCAAATTAAAAAAAAAACGCAATATGTAGAAGGATATACAACGAGAAACAACGTTTGACAACCTTTAAACAGTTTTAATAACTATCTCAAAAATTGTCGCTCTGATGCAAACAACTGAGGAGTTATCTACTTAAATTTGTTGAACAAAACGACTTACGTATTTTAAGCATGCTAACCTTTAGCCCGGTAAGCAAATTAAAAAAAAAACGCAATATGTAGGCTACACGAGAACGGAGACGTCGAGTAACCAAAACAAATGCGTTAAACTAATTCGTACACGTTATTTATCAATTTAACTCTAGAATTAAAGGATATACAACGAGAAACAACGTTTGACAACCTTTAAACAGTTTTAATAACTATCTCAAAAATTGTCGCTCTGATGGAAACAACTGATGAGTTATCTACTTAAATTTGTTGAACAAAACAACTGATGAGTTATCTACTTAAATTTGTTGAACAAAACGACTTACGTATTTTAAGCATGCTAACCTTTAGCCCGGTAAGCAAATTAAAAAAAAAACGCAATATGTAGGCTACACGAGAACGGAGACGTCGAGTAACCAAAACAAATGCGTTAAACAAATTCGTACACGTTATTTATCAATTTAACTCTAGAATTAAAGGATATACAACGAGAAACAACGTTTGACAACCTTTAAACAGTTTTAATAACTATCTCAAAAATTGTCGCTCTGATGCAAACAACTGAGGAGTTATCTACTTAAATTTGTTGAACAAAACTTACGTATTTTAAGCATGCTAACCTTTAGCCCGGTAAGCAAATTAAAAAAAAAACGCAATATGTAGGCTACACGAGAACGGAGACGTCGAGTAACCAAAACAAATACGTTAAACAAACTCGTACACGTTATTTATCAATTTAACTCTAGAATTAAAGGATATACAACGAGAAACAACGTTTGACAACCTTTAAACAGTTTTAATAACTATCTCAAAAATTTTCGCTCTGATGCAAACAACTGATGAGTTATCTACTTAAATTTGTTGAACAAAACGACTTACGTATTTTAAGCATGCTAACCTTTAGCCCAGTAAGCAAATTAAAAAAAAACGCAATATGTAGGCTACACGAGAACGGAGACGTCGAGTAACCAAAACAAATGCGTTAAACAAATTCGTACACGTTATTTATCAATTTAACTCTAGAATTAAAGGATATACAACGAGAAACAACGTTTGACAACCTTTAAACAGTTTTAATAACTATCTCAAAAATTGTCGCTCTGATGCAAACAACTGAGGAGTTATCTACTTAAATTTGTTGAACAAAACGACTTACGTATTTTAAGCATGCTAACCTTTAGCCCGGTAAGCAAATTAAAAAAAAACGCAATATGTAGGCTACACGAGAACGGAGACGTCGAGTAACCAAAACAAATGCGTTAAATAAATTCGTACACGTTATTTATCAATTTAACTCTAGAATTAAAGGATATACAACGAGAAACATCGTTTGACAACCTTTAAACAGTTTTAATAACTATCTCAAAAATTGTCGCTCTGATGCAAACAACTGCTGAGTTATCTACTCAAATTTGTTGAACAAAACGACTTACGTATTTTAAGCATGCTAACCTTTAGCCCGGTAAGCAAATTAAAAAAAACGCAATATGTAGGCTACACGAGAACGGAGACGTCGAGTAACCAAAACAAATGCGTTAAACAAATTCGTACACGTTATTTATCAATTTAACTCTAGAATTAAAGGATATACAACGAGAAACAACGTTTGACAACCTTTAAACAGTTTTAATAACTATCTCAAAAATTGTCGCTCTGATGCAAACAACTGCTGAGTTATCTACTCAAATTTGTTGAACAAAACGACTTACGTATTTTAAGCATGCTAACCTTTAGCCCGGTAAGCAAATTAAAAAAAAAACGCAATATGTAGGCTACACGAGAACGGAGACGTCGAGTAACCAAAACAAATGCGTTAAACAAATTCGTACACGTTATTTATCAATTTAACTCTAGAATTAAAGAATATACAACGAGAAACAACGTTTGACAACCTTTAAACAGTTTTAATAACTATCTCAAAAATTGTCGCTCTGATGCAAACAACTGAGGAGTTATCTACTTAAATTTGTTGAACAAAACGACTTACGTATTTTAAGCATGCTAACCTTTAGCCCGGTAAGCAAATTAAAAAAAAACGCAATATGTAGGCTACACGAGAACGGAGACGTCGAGTAACCAAAACAAATGCGTTAAACAAATTCGTACACGTTATTTATCAATTTAACTCTAGAATTAAAGGATATACAACGAGAAACAACGTTTGACAACCTTTAAACAGTTTTAATAACTATCTCAAAAATTGTCGCTCTGATGCAAACAACTGAGGAGTTATCTACTTAAATTTGTTGAACAAAACGACTTACGTATTTTAAGCATGCTAACCTTTAGCCCGGTAAGCAAATTAAAAAAAAAACGCAATATATAGGCTACACGAGAACGGAGACGTCGAGTAACCAAAACAAATGCGTTAAACAAATTCGTACACGTTATTTATCAATTTAACTCTAGAATTAAAGGATATACAACGAGAAACAACGTTTGACAACCTTTAAACAGTTTTAATAACTATCTCAAAAATTGTCGCTCTGATGGAAACAACTGATGAGTTATCTACTTAAATTTGTTGAACAAAACAACTGATGAGTTATCTACTTAAATTTGTTGAACAAAACGACTTACGTATTTTAAGCATGCTAACCTTTAGCCCGGTAAGCAAATTAAAAAAAAAACGCAATATGTAGGCTACACGAGAACGGAGACGTCGAGTAACCAAAACAAATGCGTTAAACAAATTCGTACACGTTATTTATCAATTTAACTCTAGAATTAAAGGATATACAACGAGAAACAACGTTTGACAACCTTTAAACAGTTTTAATAACTATCTCAAAAATTGTCGCTCTGATGCAAACAACTGAGGAGTTATCTACTTAAATTTGTTGAACAAAACTTACGTATTTTAAGCATGCTAACCTTTAGCCCGGTAAGCAAATTAAAAAAAAACGCAATATGTAGGCTACACGAGAACGGAGACGTCGAGTAACCAAAACAAATACGTTAAACAAACTCGTACACGTTATTTATCAATTTAACTCTAGAATTAAAGGATATACAACGAGAAACAACGTTTGACAACCTTTAAACAGTTTTAATAACTATCTCAAAAATTGTCGCTCTGATGCAAACAACTGATGAGTTATCTACTCAAATTTGTTGAACAAAACGACTTACGTATTTTAAGCATGCTAACCTTTAGCCCGGTAAGCAAATTAGAAAAAAAACGCAATATGTAGGCTACACGAGAACGGAGACGTCGAGTAACCAAAACAAATGCGTTAAACAAATTCGTACACGTTATTTATCAATTTAACTCTAGAATTAAAGGATATACAACGAGAAACAACGTTTGACAACCTTTAAACAGTTTTAATAACTATCTCAAAAATTGTCGCTCTGATGCAAACAACTGAGGAGTTATCTACTTAAATTTGTTGAACAAAACGACTTACGTATTTTAAGCATGCTAACCTTTAGCCCGGTAAGCAAATTAAAAAAAAAACGCAATATGTAGGCTACACGAGAACGGAGACGTCGAGTAACCAAAACAAATGCGTTAAATAAATTCGTACACGTTATTTATCAATTTAACTCTAGAATTAAAGGATATACAACGAGAAACATCGTTTGACAACCTTTAAACAGTTTTAATAACTATCTCAAAAATTGTCGCTCTGATGCAAACAACTGCTGAGTTATCTACTCAAATTTGTTGAACAAAACGACTTACGTATTTTAAGCATGCTAACCTTTAGCCCGGTAAGCAAATTAAAAAAAAACGCAATATGTAGGCTACACGAGAACGGAGACGTCGAGTAACCAAAACAAATGCGTTAAACAAATTCGTACACGTTATTTATCAATTTAACTCTAGAATTAAAGGATATACAACGAGAAACAACGTTTGACAACCTTTAAACAGTTTTAATAACTATCTCAAAAATTGTCGCTCTGATGCAAACAACTGCTGAGTTATCTACTCAAATTTGTTGAACAAAACGACTTACGTATTTTAAGCATGCTAACCTTTAGCCCGGTAAGCAAATTAAAAAAAAAACGCAATATGTAGGCTACACGAGAACGGAGACGTCGAGTAACCAAAACAAATGCGTTAAACAAATTCGTACACGTTATTTATCAATTTAACTCTAGAATTAAAGGATATACAACGAGAAACAACGTTTGACAACCTTTAAACAGTTTTAATAACTATCTCAAAAATTGTCGCTCTGATGGAAACAACTGATGAGTTATCTACTTAAATTTGTTGAACAAAACAACTGATGAGTTATCTACTTAAATTTGTTGAACAAAACGACTTACGTATTTTAAGCATGCTAACCTTTAGCCCGGTAAGCAAATTAAAAAAAAAACGCAATATGTAGGCTACACGAGAACGGAGACGTCGAGTAACCAAAACAAATGCGTTAAACAAATTCGTACACGTTATTTATCAATTTAACTCTAGAATTAAAGGATATACAACGAGAAACAACGTTTGACAAACTTTAAACAGTTTTAATAACTATCTCAAAAATTGTCGCTCTGATGGAAACAACTGATGAGTTATCTACTTAAATTTGTTGAACAAAACAACTGATGAGTTATCTACTTAAATTTGTTGAACAAAACGACTTACGTATTTTAAGCATGCTAACCTTTAGCCCGGTAAGCAAATTAAAAAAAAAACGCAATATGTAGGCTACACGAGAACGGAGACGTCGAGTAACCAAAACAAATGCGTTAAACAAATTCGTACACGTTATTTATCAATTTAACTCTAGAATTAAAGGATATACAACGAGAAACAACGTTTGACAACCTTTAAACAGTTTTAATAACTATCTCAAAAATTGTCGCTCTGATGGAAACAACTGATGAGTTATCTACTTAAATTTGTTGAACAAAACAACTGATGAGTTATCTACTTAAATTTGTTGAACAAAACGACTTACGTATTTTAAGCATGCTAACCTTTAGCCCGGTAAGCAAATTAAAAAAAAAACGCAATATGTAGGCTACACGAGAACGGAGACGTCGAGTAACCAAAACAAATGCGTTAAACAAATTCGTACACGTTATTTATCAATTTAACTCTAGAATTAAAGGATATACAACGAGAAACAACGTTTGACAACCTTTAAACAGTTTTAATAACTATCTCAAAAATTGTCGCTCTGATGCAAACAACTGATGAGTTATCTACTCAAATTTGTTGAACAAAACGACTTACGTATTTTAAGCATGCTAACCTTTAGCCCGGTAAGCAAATTAGAAAAAAAACGCAATATGTAGGCTACACGAGAACGGAGACGTCGAGTAACCAAAACAAATGCGTTAAACAAATTCGTACACGTTATTTATCAATTTAACTCTAGAATTAAAGGATATACAACGAGAAACAACGTTTGACAACCTTTAAACAGTTTTAATAACTATCTCAAAAATTGTCGCTCTGATGCAAACAACTGAGGAGTTATCTACTTAAATTTGTTGAACAAAACGACTTACGTATTTTAAGCATGCTAACCTTTAGCCCGGTAAGCAAATTAAAAAAAAAACGCAATATGTAGGCTACACGAGAACGGAGACGTCGAGTAACCAAAACAAATGCGTTAAACAAATTCGTACACGTTATTTATCAATTTAACTCTAGAATTAAAGGATATACAACGAGAAACAACGTTTGACAACCTTTAAACAGTTTTAATAACTATCTCAAAAATTGTCGCTCTGATGGAAACAACTGATGAGTTATCTACTTAAATTTGTTGAACAAAACAACTGATGAGTTATCTACTTAAATTTGTTGAACAAAACGACTTACGTATTTTAAGCATGCTAACCTTTAGCCCGGTAAGCAAATTAAAAAAAAAACGCAATATGTAGGCTACACGAGAACGGAGACGTCGAGTAACCAAAACAAATGCGTTAAACAAATTCGTACACGTTATTTATCAATTTAACTCTAGAATTAAAGGATATACAACGAGAAACAACGTTTGACAACCTTTAAACAGTTTTAATAACTATCTCAAAAATTGTCGCTCTGATGCAAACAACTGAGGAGTTATCTACTTAAATTTGTTGAACAAAACTTACGTATTTTAAGCATGCTAACCTTTAGCCCGGTAAGCAAATTAAAAAAAAACGCAATATGTAGGCTACACGAGAACGGAGACGTCGAGTAACCAAAACAAATACGTTAAACAAACTCGTACACGTTATTTATCAATTTAACTCTAGAATTAAAGGATATACAACGAGAAACAACGTTTGACAACCTTTAAACAGTTTTAATAACTATCTCAAAAATTGTCGCTCTGATGCAAACAACTGATGAGTTATCTACTCAAATTTGTTGAACAAAACGACTTACGTATTTTAAGCATGGTAACCTTTAGCCCGGTAAGCAAATTAAAAAAAAACGCAATATGTAGGCTACACGAGAACGGAGCCGTCGAGTAACCAAAACAAAAGCGTTAAACAAATTCGTACACGTTATTTATCAATTTAACTCTAGAATTAAAGGATATACAACGCGAAACAACGTTTGACAACCTTTAAACAGTTTTAATAACTTTCTCAAAAATTGTCGCTCTGATGCAAACAACTGATGAGTTATCTACTTAAATTTGTTGAACAAAACGACTAACGTATTTTAAGCATGCTAACCTTTAGCCCGGTAAGCAAATAAAAAAAAAACGCAATATGTAGGCTACACGAGAACGGAGACGTCGAATAACCAAAACAAATGCGTTAAACAAATTCGTACACGTTATTTATCAATTTAACTCTAGAATTAAAGGATATACAACGAGAAACATCGTGTGACAACCTTTAAACAGTTTTAATAACTATCTCAAAAGTTGTCGCTCTGATGCAAACAACTGAGCAGTTATCTACTTAAATTTGTTGAACAAAACAACTTACGTATTTTAAGCATGCTAACCTTTAGCCCGGTAAGCAAATTAAAAAAAAAAACGCAATATGTAGGCTACACGAGAACGGAGACGTCGAGTAACCAAAACAAATGCGTTAAACAAATTCGTACACGTTATTTATCAATTTAACTCTAGAATTAAAGGATATACAACGAGAAACAACGTTTGACAACCTTTAAACAGTTTTAATAACTATCTCAAAAATTGTCGCTCTGATGCAAACAACTGATGAGTTATCTACTTAAATTTGTTGAACAAAACGACTTACGTATTTTAAGCATGCTAACCTTTAGCCCGGTAAGCAAATTAAAAAAAAAACGCAATATGTAGGCTACACGAGAACGGAGACGTCGAGTAACCAAAACAAATGCGTTAAACAAATTCGTACACGTTATTTATCAATTTAACTCTAGAATTAAAGGATATACAACGAGAAACAACGTTTGACAACCTTTAAACAGTTTTAATAACTATCTCAAAAATTGTCGCTCTGATGCAATCAACTGATGAGTTATCTACTTAAATTTGTTGAACAAAACGACTTACGTATTTTAAGCATGCTAACCTTTAGCCCGGTAAGCAAATTAAAAACAATTAAGGAAGGCTAAGTTCGGGTGCAACCGAACATTACATACTCAGTTGAGAGCTATGGAGACAAAATAAGGGAAATCACCATGTAGGAAAATGGACCTAGGGTAACCCTGGAATGTGGTTGTATGACATGTGTATCAAATGGAAGGTATTAAAGAGTATTTTAAGAGAGAGTAGGCCATAGTTCTATTGATGGACGCCATTTAGGGATATCGCCATAAAGGTGGACCAGGGCTGACTCTAGAATTTGTTTGTACGATATGGGTATCAAATGAAAGGTGTTACTGAGCATTTTAAGAGGGAGTGGGCCTTAGGTCTATCGGTGGACGCCTTTTCGAGATATCGCCATTAAGGTGGACTAGGGGTGACTCTAGAATGTGTTTGTACGATATGGGTATCAAATGAAAGGTGGTAATGAGTATTTTAAAAGGGAGTAATCCTTAGTTCAATAGGTGGTCGCCTTTTCGAGAAATCGCCATAAAGGTGGACCAAGGGTGACTCTAGAATGTTTGTACGATATGGGTATCAAACGAAAGGTGTCACTGAGCATTTCAAGAGAGAGTGGGCATTAGGTCTATAGGTGGACGCCTTTTCGAGATATCGCCATTAAGGTGGGCCAGGGGTGACTCTAGAATGTTTGTACGATATGGGTATGAAACGAAAGGTGTTACTGAGCATTTTAAGAGGGAGTGGACATTAGGTCTATAGGTGGACGCCTTTTCGAGATATCGCCATTAGGGTGGGCCAGGGGTGACTCTAGAATGTTTGTACGATATGGGTATCAAACGAAAGATGTTACTGAGCATTTTAAGAGGGAGTGGACATTAGGTCTATAGGTGGACGCCTTTTCGAGATACCGCCATTAGGGTGGGCCAGGGGTGACTCTAGAATGTTTGTACGATATGGGTATCAAACGAAAGGTGTTACTGAGCATTTTAATAGGGAGTGGGCATTAGGTCTATAGGTGGACGCCTTTTCGAGATATCGCCATTAGGGTGGGCCAGGGGTGACTCTAGAATGTTTGTACGATATGGGTATCAAACGAAAGGTGTTACTGAGCATTTTAATAGGGGGTGGGCATTAGGTCTATAGGTGGACGCCTTTTCGAGATATCGCCATTAGGGTGGGCCAGGGGTGACTCTAGAATGTGTTTGTACGATATGGATATCAAATTAAAGGTATTAATGAGGGTTTTAAAAGCGAGTGGCCCTTAGATGTATATGTGAAGGCGTTCTCGGGATATCGACCAAAATGTGGACCAGGTGATCCAGAAAATCATCTGTCGGGTACTGCTAATTTATTTATATATGGAATACCACTAACAGTATTCCTGCCAAGATTCCAAGGGCTGTTGATTTCGCCTTGTAGAACTTTTTCATTTTCTTCTACTTAATATGGTAGGTGTCACACCCATTTTACAAAGTTTTTTCCAAAGTTATATTTTGCGTCAATAAACCAATCCAGTTACAATGTTTCATCCCTTTTTTCGTATTTGGTATAGAATTATGGCATTTTTTTATTTCTCGTAATTTTCGATATCGATAAAGTGGGCGTGGTTATGGTCGGATTTCGGCCATTTTTTATATCGAGATAAAGTGAGTTCAGATAAGTACGTGTGCTAAGTTTAGTAAAGATATATCGATTTTTGCTCAAGTTATTGTGTTAACGGCCGAGCGGAAGGACAGACGGTGGACTGTGTTTAAAAACTGGGCGTAGCTTCAACCGATTTCGCCCTTTTTCACAGAAAACAGTTACCGTCCTAGGAGCCAAGCCTCTACCAAATTTCACAAGGATTGGTTAATTTTTGTTCGACTTATGGCATTAAAAGCATCCTAGACAAATTAAATGAAAAAGGGCGGAGCCACGCCCATTTTGAAATTTTCTTTTATTTTTGTAATTTGTTGCACCACATCATTACTGGAGTTGAATGTTGGCATAATTTACTTATATGCTGTAAAGATATTAACTCTTCTTTTAAAATTTGAATTTAAAAAAATTTTTTTTTAAAAAGTGGGCGTGGTCGGTCTCCGATTTTGCTAATTTTTATTAAGCAGACATAAAGTAATAAGGGTAATGTTCCTGCCAAATTTCATCATGATATCTTTAACGACTGCCAAATTACAGCTTGCAAAACTTCTAAATTACCTTCATTTAAAAGTGGGCGGTGCCACGCCCAATGGCCAAAATTTTACTAGTTTTCTATTCTGCGTCATAAGCTCAACTCACCTACCAAGTTTCATCGCTTAATGCGTATTTGGTAATGAATTATCGCACTTTTTTGATTTTTCGAAATTTTCGATATCGAAAAATTGGGCGTGGTTATTGTCCGATATCGTTCATTTTAAATAGCGATCTGGGAAGAGTGCCCAGGAACATATATACCAAATTTCATGAAGATACCTCAAAATTTACTCAAGTTATCGTGTTAACGGACAGACGGACGGACGACTGTGTATAAAAACTGGGCGTGGCATCAACCGATTTCGCCCATTTTCACAGAAAACAGTTAACGTCGTAAAATCTACTCCCCTACTAAATTTCAAAAGGATTGGTTAATTTTTGTTCGACTTATGGCGTTAAAAGTATCCTAGACAAATTAAATGAAAAAGGGCGGAGCCACGCCCATTTTGAAATTTTCTTTTATTTTTGTATTTTGTTGCACCATATCATTACTGGAGTTGAATGTTGACAGAATTTACTTATATACTGTAAAGATATTAAATTTTTTGTAAAAATTTTACTTTAAAAAAAAATTTTTTTTAAAAGTGGGCGTGGTCCTTCCCCGATTTTGCTAATTTTTATTAAGCGTACATATAGTAATAGTAGTAACGTTCCTGACAAATTTCATCATGATATCTTCAACGACTGCCAAATTACACCTTGCAAAAGTTTTAAATTACCTTCTTTTAAAAGTGGGCGGTGCCACGCCCATTGTCCAAAATTTTACTAATTTTCTATTCTGCGTCATAAGTTCATATCGCACTTTTTCGGTTTTTCGAAATTTTCGATATCGAAAAAGTGGGCGTGGTTATAGTCCGATATCGTTCATTTTAAATAGCGATCTGAGATGAGTGCTCAGGAACCTACATACCAAATTTCATCAAGATACCTCAAAATTTACTCAAGTTATCGTGTTAACGGACGGACGGACGGACGGACGGACATGGCTCAATCAAATTTTTTTTCGATCCTGATTATTTTGATATATGGAAGTCTATATCTATCTCGATTCCTTTATATATGTACAACCAACCGTTATCCAATCAAACTTAATATACTCTGTGAGCTCTGCTCAACTGAGTTTAAAAAAACGCAATATGTAGGCTACACGAGAACGGAGACGTCGAGTAAGCAAAACAAATGCGTTAAACAAATTCGTACACGTTATTTATCAATTTAACTCTAGAATTAAAGGATATACAACGAGAAACAACGTTTGACAACCTTTAAACAGTTTTAATAACTATCTCAAAAATTGTCGCTCTGATGCAAACAACTGATGAGTTATCTACTTAAATTTGTTGAACAAAACAACTTACGTATTTTAAGCCCGGTAAGCAAATTAAAAAAAAAATGCAATATGTAGGCTACACGAGAACGGAGACGTCGAGTAACCAAAACAAATGCGTTAAACAAATTCGTACACGTTATTTATCAATTTAACTCTAGAATTAAAGGATATACAACGAGAAACAACGTTTGACAACCTTTAAACAGTTTTAATAACTATCTCAAAAATTGTCGCTCTGATGCAAACAACTGATGAGTTATCTACTCAAATTTGTTGAACAAAACGACTTACGTATTTTAAGCATGCTAACCTTTAGCCCGGTAAGCAAATTAAAAAAAAAAACGCAATATGTAGGCTACACGAGAACGGAGCCATCGAGTAACCAAAACAAACGCGTTAAACAAATTCGTACACGTTATTTATCAATTTAACTCTAGAATTAAAGCATATACAACGAGAAACAACGTTTGACAACCTTTAAACAGTTTTAATAACTATCTCAAAAATTGTCGCTCTGATGCAAACAACTGATGAGTTATCTACTTAAATTTGTTGAACAAAACAACTTACGTATTTTAAGCCCGGTAAGCAAATTAAAAAAAAAATGCAATATGTAGGCTACACGAGAACGGAGACGTGGAGTAACCAAAACAAATGCGTTAAACAAATTCGTACACGTTATTTATCAATTTAACTCTAGAATTAAAGGATATACAACGAGAAACAACGTTTGGCAACCTTTAAACAGTTTTAATAACTATCCCAAAAATTGTCGCTCTGATGCAAACAACTGATGAGTTATCTACTTAAATTTGTTGAACAAAACGACTTACGTATTTTAAGCATGCTAACCTTTAGCCCGGTAAGCAAATTAAAAAAAAAACGCAATATGTAGGCTACACGAGAACGGAGACGTCGAGTAACCAAAACAAATGCGTTAAACAAATTCGTACACGTTATTTATCAATTTAACTCTAGAATTAAAGGATATACAACGAGAAACAGCGTTTGACAACCTTTAAACAGTTTTAATAACTATCTCAAAAATTGTCGCTCTGATGCAAACAACTGAGGAGTTATCTACTTAAATTTGTTGAACAAAACGACTTACGTATTTTAAGCATGCTAACCTTTAGCCCGGTAAGCAAATTAAAAAAAAAACGCAATATGTAGGCTACACGAGAACGGAGCCGTCGAGTAACCAAAACAAATGCGTTAAACAAATTCGTACACGTTATTTATCAATTTAACTCTAGAATTAAAGGATATACAACGAGAAACAACGTTTGACAACCTTTAAACAGTTTTAATAACTATCTCAAAAATTGTCGCTCTGATGCAAACAACTGATGAGTTATCTACTCAAATTTGTTGAACAAAACGACTTACGTATTTTAAGCATGCTAACCTTTAGCCCGGTAAGCAAATTAAAAAAAAAAACGCAATATGTAGGCTACACGAGAACGGAGCCGTCGAGTAACCAAAACAAATGCGTTAAACAAATTCGTACACGTTATTTATCAATTTAACTCTAGAATTAAAGGATATACAACGAGAAACAACGTTTGACAACCTTTAAACAGTTTTAATAACTATCTCAAAAATTGTCGCTCTCATGCAAACAACTGATGAGTTATCTGCTTAAATTTGTTGAACAAAACGACTTACGTATTTTAAGCATGCTAACCTTTAGCCCGGTAAGCAAATTAAAAAAAAAACGCAATATGTAGGCTACACGAGAACGGAGCCGTCGAGTAACCAAAACAAATGCGTTAAACAAATTCGTACCCGTTATTTATCAATTTAACTCTAGAATTAAAGGATATACAACGAGAAACAACGTTTGACAACCTTTAAACAGTTTTAATAACTATCTCAAAAATTGTCGCTCTGATGCAAACAACTGATGAGTTATCTACTTAAATTTGTTGAATAAAACGACTTACGTATTTTAAGCATGCTAACCTTTAGCCCGGTAAGCAAATTAAAAAAAAAACGCAATATGTAGGCTACACGAGAACGGAGACGTCGAGTAACCAAAACAAATGCGTTAAACAAATTCGTACATGTTATTTATCAATTTAACTCTAGAATTAAAGGATATACAACGAGAAACAACGTTTGACAACCTTTAAACAGTTTTAATAACTATCTCAAAAATTGTCGCTCTGATGCAAACAACTGAGGAGTTATCTACTTAAATTTGTTGAACAAAACGACTTACGTATTTTAAGCATGCTAACCTTTAGCCCGGTAAGCAAATTAAAAAAAAAAACGCAATATGTAGGCTACACGAGAACGGAGCCGTCGAGTAACCAAAACAAATGCGTTAAACAAATTCGTACACGTTATTTATCAATTTAACTCTAGAATTAAAGGATATACAACGAGAAACAACGTTTGACAACCTTTAAACAGTTTTAATAAATATCTCAAAAATTGTCGCTCTGATGCAAACAACTGATGAGTTATCTACTCAAATTTGTTGAACAAAACGACTTACGTATTTTAAGCATGCTAACCTTTAGCCCGGTAAGCAAATTAAAAAAAAACGCAATATGTAGGCTACACGAGAACGGAGCCGTCGAGTAACCAAAACAAATGCGTTGAACAAATTCGTACACGTTATTTATCAATTTAACTCTAGAATTAAAGGATATACAACGAGAAACAACGTTTGACAACCTTTAAACAGTTTTAATAACTATCTCAAAAATTGTCGCTCTGATGCAAACAACTGATGAGTTATCTACTTAAATTTGTTGAACAAAACGACTTACGTATTTTAAGCATGCTAACCTTTAGCCCGGTAAGCAAATTAAAAAAAAAAACGCAATATGTAGGCTACACGAGAACGGAGACGTCGAGTAACCAAAAGAAATGCGTTAAACAAATTCGTACACGTTATTTATCAATTTAACTCTAGAATTAAAGGATATACAACGAGAAACAACGTTTGACAACCTTTAAACAGTTTTAATAACTATCTCAAAAATTATCGCTCTGGTGCAAACAACTGAGGAGTTATCTACTTAAATTTGTTGAACAAAACAACTTACGTATTTTAAGCCCGGTAAGCAAATTAAAAAAAAAACGCAATATGTAGGCTACACGAGAACGGAGACGTCGAATAACCAAAACAAATGCGTTAAACAAATTCGTACACGTTATTTATCAATTTAACTCTAGAATTAAAGGATATACAACGAGAAACAACGTTTGACAACCTTTAAACAGTTTTAATAACTATCTCAAAAATTGTCGCTCTGATGCAAACAACTGATGAGTTATCTACTTAAATTTGTTGAACAAAACGACTTACGTATTTTAAGCATGCTAACCTTTAGCCCGGAAAGCAAATTAAAAAAAAAACGCAATATGTAGGCTACACGAGAACGGAGACGTCGAGTAACCAAAACAAATGCGTTAAACAAATTCGTACACGTTATTTATCAATTTAACTCTAGAATTAAAGGATATACAACGAGAAACGACGTTTGCCAACCTTTAAACAGTTTTGATAACTATCTCAAAAATTGTCGCTCAGATGCAAACAACTGATGAGTTATCTACTTAAATTTGTTGAACAAAACGACTTACGTATTTTAAACATGCTAACCTTTAGCCCGGTAAGCAAATTAAAAAAAAAACGCAATATGTAGGCTACACGAGAACGGAGACGTCGAGTAACCAAAACAAATGCGTTAAACAAATTCGTACACGTTATTTATCAATTTAACTCTAGAATTAAAGGATATACAACGAGAAACAACGTTTGACAACCTTTAAACAGTTTTAATAACTATCTCAAAAATTGTCGCTCTGATGCAAACAACTGAGGAGTTATCTACTTAAATTTGTTGAACAAAACGACTTACGTATTTTAAGCATGCTAACCTTTAGCCCGGTAAGCAAATTAAAAAAAAAACGCAATATGTAGGTTACACGAGAACGGAGACGTCGAGTAACCAAAACAAATGCGTTAAATAAATTTGTACACGTTATTTATCAATTTAACTCTAGAATTAAAAGATATACAACGAGAAACAACGTTTGACAACCTTTAAACAGTTTTAATAACTATCTCAAAAATTGTCGCTCTGATGCAAACAACTGATGAGTTATCTACTCAAATTTGTTGAACAAAACGACTTACGTATTTTAAGCATGGTAACCTTTAGCCCGGTAAGCAAATTAAAAAAAAAACGCAATATGTAGGCTACACGAGAACGGAGCCGTCGAGTAACCAAAACAAATGCGTTAAACAAATTCGTACACGTTATTTATCAATTTAACTCTAGAATTAAAGGATATACAACGAGAAACAACGTTTGACAACCTTTAAACAGTTTTAATAACTATCTCAAAAATTGTCGCTCTGATGCAAACAACTGATGAGTTATCTACTTAAATTTGTTGAACAAAACGACTAACGTATTTTAAGCATGCTAACCTTTAGCCCGGTAAGCAAATTAAAAAAAAAACGCAATATGTAGGCTACACGAGAACGGAGACGTCGAGTAACCAAAACAAATGCGTTAAACAAATTCGTACACGTTATTTATCAATTTAACTCTAGAATTAAAGGATATACAACGAGAAACATCGTGTGACAACCTTTAAACAGTTTTAATAACTATCTCAAAAATTGTCGCTCTGATGCAAACAACTGAGCAGTTATCTACTTAAATTTGTTGAACAAAACAACTTACGTATTTTAAGCATGCTAACCTTTAGCCCGGTAAGCAAGTTTAAAAAAAACGCAATATGTAGGCTACAAGAGAACGGAGACGTCGAGTAACCAAAACAAATGCGTTAAACAAATTCGTACACGTTATTTATCAATTTAACTCTAGAATTAAAGGATATACAACGAGAAACAACGTTTGACAACCTTTAAACAGTTTTAATAACTATCTCAAAAATTGTCGCTCTGATGCAAAGAACTGATGAGTTATCTACTTAAATTTGTTGAACAAAACGACTTACGTATTTTAAGCATGCTAACCTTTAGCCCGGTAAGCAAATTAAAAAAAAAACGCAATATGTAGGCTACACGAGAACGGAGACGTCGAGTAACCAAAACAAATGCGTTAAACAAATTCGTACACGTTATTTATCAATTTAACTCTAGAATTAAAGGATATACAACGAGAAACAACGTTTGACAACCTTTAAACAGTTTTAATAACTACCTCAAAAATTGTCGTCCTGATGCAAACAACTGATGAGTTATCTACTTAAATTTGTTGAACAAAACGACTTACGTATTTTAAGCATGCTAACCTTTAGCCCGGTAAGCAAATTAAAAAAAAAACGCAATATGTAGGCTACACGAGAACGGAGCCGTCGAGTAACCAAAACAAATGCGTTGAACAAATTCGTACACGTTATTTATCAATTTAACTCTAGAATTAAAGGATATACAACGAGAAACAACGTTTGACAACCTTTAAACAGTTTTAATAACTATCTCAAAAATTGTCGCTCTGATGCAAACAACTGATGAGTTATCTACTTAAATTTGTTGAACAAAACGACTTACGTATTTTAAGCATGCTAACCTTTAGCCCGGTAAGCAAATTAAAAAAAAAAACGCAATATGTAGGCTACACGAGAACGGAGACGTCGAGTAACCAAAACAAATGCGTTAAACAAATTCGTACACGTTATTTATCAATTTAACTCTAGAATTAAAGGATATACAACGAGAAACAACGTTTGACAACCTTTAAACAGTTTTAATAACTATCTCAAAAATTGTCGCTCTGATGCAAACAACTGATGAGTTATCTACTTAAATTTGTTGAACAAAACGACTTACGTATTTTAAGCATGCTAACCTTTAGCCCGGTAAGCAAATAAAAAAAAAAACGCAATATGTAGGCTACACGAGAACGGAGACGTCGAGTAACCAAAACAAATGCGTTAAACAAATTCGTACACGTTATTAACAATTTAACTTTAGAATTATAGGATATACAACGAGAAACAACGTTTGACAACCTTTAAACAGTTTTAATAACTATCTCAAAAATTGTCGCTCTGATGCAAACAACTGAGGAGTTATCTACTTAAATTTGTTGAACAAAACGACTTACGTATTTTAAGCATGCTAACCTTTAGCCCGGTAAGCAAATTAAAAAAAAACGCAATATGTAGGCTACACGAGAACGGAGCCGTCGACTAACCAAAACAAATGCGTTAAACAAATTCGTACAGGTTATTTATCAATTTAACTCTAGAATTAAAGGATATACAACGAGAAACAACGTTTGACAACCTTTAAACAGTTTTAATAACTATCTCAAGAATTGTCGCTCTGATGCAAACAACTGATGAGTTATCTACTCAAATTTATTGAACAAAACGACTTACGTATTTTAAGCATGCTAACCTTTAGCCCGGTAAGCAAATTTAAAAAAAAAACGCAATATGTAGGCTACACGAGAACGGAGCCGTCGAGTAACCAAAACAAATGCGTTAAACAAATTCGTACACGTTATTTATCAATTTAACTCTAGAATTAAAGGATATAGAACGAGAAACAACGTTTGACAACCTTTAAACAGTTTTAATAACTATCTCAAAAATTGTCGCTCTGATGCAAACAACTGATGAGTTATCTACTCAAACAACTGAGGAGTATTCTACTTAAATTTGTTGAACAAAACTTACGTATTTTAAGCATGCTAACCTTTAGCCCGGTAAGCAAATTAAAAAAAAACGCAATATGTAGGCTACACGAGAACGGAGACGTCGAGTAACCAAAACAAATACGTTAAACAAACTCGTACACGTTATTTATCAATTTAACTCTAGAATTAAAGGATATACAACGAGAAACAACGTTTGACAACCTTTAAACAGTTTTAATAACTATCTCAAAAATTGTCGCTCTGATGCAAACAACTGATGAGTTATCTACTTAAATTTGTTGAACAAAACGACTTACGTATTTTAAGCATGCTAACCTTTAGCCCAGTAAGCAAATTAAAAAAAAAAACGCAATATGTAGGCTACACGAGAACGGAGACGTCGAGTAACCAAAACAAATGCGTTAAACAAATTCGTACACGTTATTTATCAATTTAACTCTAGAATTAAAGGTTATACAACGAGAAACAACGTTTGACAACCTTTAAACAGTTTTAATAACTATCTCAAAAATTGTCGCTCTGATGCAAACAACTGAGGAGTTATCTACTTAAATTTGTTGAACAAAACGACTTACGTATTTTAAGCATGCTAACCTTTAGCCCGGTAAGCAAATTAAAAAAAAAAACGCAATATGTAGGCTACACGAGAACGGAGACGTCGAGTAACCAAAACAAATGCGTTAAATAAATTCGTACACGTTATTTATCAATTTAACTCTAGAATTAAAGGATATACAACGAGAAACAACGTTTGACAACCTTTAAACAGTTTTAATAACTATCTCAAAAATTGTCGCTCTGATGCAAACAACTGATGAGTTATCTACTCAAATTTGTTGAACAAAACGACTTACGTATTTTAAGCATGGTAACCTTTAGCCCGGTAAGCAAATTAAAAAAAAACGCAATATGTAGGCTACACGAGAACGGAGCCGTCGAGTAACCAAAACAAATGCGTTAAACAAATTCGTACATGTTATTTATCAATTTAACTCTAGAATTAAAGGATATACAACGCGAAACAACGTTTGACAACCTTTAAACAGTTTTAATAACTATCTCAAAAATTGTCGCTCTGATGCAAACAACTGATGAGTTATCTACTTAAATTTGTTGAACAAAACGACTAACGTATTTTAAGCATGCTATCCTTTAGCCCGGTAAGCAAATTAAAAAAAAACGCAATATGTAGGCTACACGAGAAAGGAGACGTCGAATAACCAAAACAAATGCGTTAAACAAATTCGTACACGTTATTTATCAATTTAACTCTAGAATTAAAGGATATACAACGAGAAACATCGTGTGACAACCTTTAAACAGTTTTAATAACTATCTCAAAAATTGTCGCTCTGATGCAAACAACTGAGCAGTTATCTACTTAAATTTGTTGAACAAAACAACTTACGTATTTTAAGCATGCTAACCTTTAGCCCGGTAAGCAAATTAAAAAAAAAACGCAATATGTAGGCTACACGAGAACGGAGACGTCGAGTAATCAAAACAAATGCGTTAAACAAATTCGTACACGTTATTTATCAATTTAACTCTAGAATTAAAGGATATACAACGAGAAACAACGTTTGACAACCTTTAAACAGTTTTAATAACTATCTCAAAAATTGTCGCTCTGATGCAAACAACTGATGAGTTATCTACTTAAATTTGTTGAACAAAACGACTTACGTATTTTAAGCATGCTAACCTTTAGCCCGGTAAGCAAATTAAAAAAAAAACGCAATATGTAGGCTACACGAGAACGGAGACGTCGAGTAACCAAAACAAATGCGTTAAACAAATTCGTACACGTTATTTATCAATTTAACTCTAGAATTAAAGGATATACAACGAGAAACAACGTTTGACAACCTTTAAACAGTTTTAATAACTATCTCAAAAATTGTCGCTCTGATGCAAACAACTGATGAGTTATCTACTTAAATTTGTTGAACAAAACGACTTACGTATTTTAAGCATGCTAACCTTTAGCCCGGTAAGCAAATTAAAAACAAGTAAGGAAGGCTAAGTTCGGGTGCAACCGAACATTACATACTCAGTTGAGAGCTATGGAGACAAAATAAGGGAAATCACCATGTAGGAAAATGGACCTAGGGTAACCCTGGAATGTGGTTGTATGACATGTGTATCAAATGGAAGGTATTAAAGAGTATTTTAAGAGAGAGTAGGCCATAGTTCTATTGATGGACGCCATTTAGGGATATCGCCATAAAGGTGGACCAGGGCTGACTCTAGAATTTGTTTGTACGATATGGGTATCAAATGAAAGGTGTTACTGAGCATTTTAAGAGGGAGTGGGCCTTAGGTCTATCGGTGGACGCCTTTTCGAGATATCGCCATTAAGGTGGACTAGGGGTGACTCTAGAATGTGTTTGTACGATATGGGTATCAAATGAAAGGTGGTAATGAGTATTTTAAAAGGGAATGGGCTTTAGTTCTATAGGTGAAAGCCTTTTCGAGAAATCGCCATAAAGGTGGACCAGGGGTGACTCTAGAATATGTTTGTACGATATGGGTATCGAATGAAAGCTGTTAATGAGTATTTTGAAAAGGAGTGATCCTTAGTTCCATAGGTCGACGCCGTTTCGAGATATCGCCATATCAAACGAAAGGTGTTACTGAGCATTTTAAGAGGGAGTGGGCATGAGGTCTATAGGTGGACGCCTTTTCGAGATATCGTCATTAGGGTGGGCAGGGGTGACTCTAGAATGTGTTTGTACGATATGGATATCAAACGAAAGGTGTTACTGAGCATTTTAAGAGGGAGTGGGCATTAGGTCTATAGGTGGACGCCTTTTCGAGAAATCGCCATTAGGGTGGGCCAGGGGTGACTCTAGAATGTTTGTACGATATGGGTATCAAACGAAAGGTGTTACTGAGCATTTTAAGAGGGAGTGGGCATTAGGTCTATAGGTGGACGCCTTTTCGAGATATCGCCATTAGGGTGGGCCAGAGGTGACTCTAGAATGTGTTTGTACGATATGGGTATCAAATGAAAGGTGGTAATGAGTATTTTAAAAGGGAGTAATCCTTAGTTCAATAGGTGGTCGCCTTTTCGAGAAATCGCCATAAAGGTGGACCAAGGGTGACTCTAGAATGTTTGTACGATATGGGTATCAAACGAAAGGTGTCACTGAGCATTTCAAGAGAGAGTGGGCATTAGGTCTATAGGTGGACGCCTTTTCGAGATATCGCCATTAAGGTGGGCCAGGGGTGACTCTAGAATGTTTGTACGATATGGGTATGAAACGAAAGGTGTTACTGAGCATTGTAAGAGGGAGTGGACATTAGGTCTATAGGTGGACGCCTTTTCGAGATATCGCCATTAGGGTGGGCCAGGGGTGACTCTAGAATGTTTGTACGATATGGGTATCAAACGAAAGGTGTTACTGAGCATTTTAAGAGGGAGTGGACATTAGGTCTATAGGTGGACGCCTTTTCGAGATACCGCCATTAGGGTGGGCCAGGGGTGACTCTAGAATGTTTGTACGATATGGGTATCAAACGAAAGGTGTTACTGAGCATTTTAATAGGGAGTGGGCATTAGGTCTATAGGTGGACGCCTTTTCGAGATATCGCTATTAGGGTGGGCCAGGGGTGACTCTAGAATGTTTGTACGATATGGGTATCAAACGAAAGGTGTTACTGAGCATTTTAATAGGGGGTGGGCATTAGGTCTATAGGTGGACGCCTTTTCGAGATATCGCCATTAGGGTGGGCCAGGGGTGACTCTGGAATGTGTTTGTACGATATGGATATCAAATTAAAGGTATTAATGAGGGTTTTAAAAGCGAGTGGCCCTTAGATGTATATGTGAAGGCGTTCTCGGGATATCGACCAAAATGTGGACCAGGTGATCCAGAAAATCATCTGTCGGGTACTGCTAATTTATTTATATATGGAATACCACTAACAGTATTCCTGCCAAGATTCCAAGGGCTGTTGATTTCGCCTTGTAGAACTTTTTCATTTTCTTCTACTTAATATGGTAGGTGTCACACCCATTTTACAAAGTTTTTTCCAAAGTTATATTTTGCGTCAATAAACCAATCCAGTTACAATGTTTCATCCCTTTTTTCGTATTTGGTATAGAATTATGGCATTTTTTTATTTCTCGTAATTTTCGATATCGATAAAGTGGGCGTGGTTATGGTCGGATTTCGGCCATTTTTTATATCGAGATAAAGTGAGTTCAGATAAGTACGTGTGCTAAGTTTAGTAAAGATATATCGATTTTTGCTCAAGTTATTGTGTTAACGGCCGAGCGGAAGGACAGACGGTGGATTGTGTATAAAAACTGGGCGTGGCTTCAACCGATTTCGCCCTTTTTCACAGAAAACAGTTACCGTCCTAGGAGCCAAGCCTCTACCAAATTTCACAAGGATTGGTTAATTTTTGTTCGACTTATGGCATTAAAAGCATCCTAGACAAATTAAATGAAAAAGGGCGGAGCCACGCCCATTTTGAAATTTTCTTTTATTTTTGTAATTTGTTGCACCACATCATTACTGGAGTTGAATGTTGGCATAATTTACTTATATGCTGTAAAGATATTAACTCTTCTTTTAAAATTTGAATTTAAAAAAATTTTTTTTTAAAAAGTGGGCGTGGTCGGTCTCCGATTTTGCTAATTTTTATTAAGCAGACATAAAGTAATAAGGGTAATGTTCCTGCCAAATTTCATCATGATATCTTTAACGACTGCCAAATTACAGCTTGCAAAACTTCTAAATTACCTTCATTTAAAAGTGGGCGGTGCCACGCCCAATGGCCAAAATTTTACTAGTTTTCTATTCTGCATCATAAGCTCAACTCACCTACCAAGTTTCATCGCTTAATGCGTATTTGGTAATGAATTATCGCACTTTTTTGATTTTTCGAAATTTTCGATATCGAAAAATTGGGCGTGGTTATTGTCCGATATCGTTCATTTTAAATAGCGATCTGAGATGAGTGCCCAGGAACATATATACCAAATTTCATGAAGATACCTCAAAATTTACTCAAGTTATCGTGTTAACGGGCAGACGGACGGACGGACGGACGACTGTGTATAAAAACTGGGCGTGGCATCAACCGATTTCGCCCATTTTCACAGAAAACAGTTAACGTCGTAAAATCTACTCCCCTACTAAATTTCAAAAGGATTGGTTAATTTTTGTTCGACTTATGGCGTTAAAAGTATCCTAGACAAATTAAATGAAAAAGGGCGGAGCCACACCCATTTTGAAATTTTCTTTTATTTTTGTATTTTGTTGCACCATATCATTACTGGAGTTGAATGTTGACAGAATTTACTTATATACTGTAAAGATATTAAATTTTTTGTAAAAATTTTACTTTAAAAAAAATTTTTGTTAAAAGTGGGCGTGGTCCTTCCCCGATTTTGCTAATTTTTATTAAGCGTACATATAGTAATAGTAGTAACGTTCCTGACAAATTTCATCATGATATCTTCAACGACTGCCAAATTACACCTTGCAAAAGTTTTAAATTACCTTCTTTTAAAAGTGGGCGGTGCCACGCCCATTGTCCAAAATTTTACTAATTTTCTATTCTGCGTCATAAGTTCATATCGCACTTTTTCGGTTTTTCGAAATTTTCGATATCGAAAAAGTGGGCGTGGTTATAGTCCGATATCGTTCATTTTAAATAGCGATCTGAGATGAGTGCTCAGGAACCTACATACCAAATTTCATCAAGATACCTCAAAATTTACTCAAGTTATCGTGTTGACGGACGGACGGACGGACGGACGGACGGACGGACGGACATGGCTCAATCAAATTTTTTTTCGATCCTGATTATTTTGATATATGGAAGTCTATATCTATCTCGATTCCTTTATATATGTACAACCAACCGTTATCCAATCAAACTTAATATACTCTGTGAGCTCTGCTCAACTGAGTTTAAAAAAACGCAATATGTAGGCTACACGAGAACGGAGACGTCGAGTAACCAAAACAAATGCGTTAAACAAATTCGTACACGTTATTTATCAATTTAACTCTAGAATTAAAGGATATACAACGAGAAACAACGTTTGACAACCTTTAAACAGTTTTAATAACTATATCAAAAATTGTCGCTCTGATGCAAACAACTGATGAGTTATCTACTTAAATTTGTTGAACAACACGACTTACGTATTTTAATCATGCTAACCTTTAGCCCGGTAAGCAAATTAAAAAAAAAACGCAATATGTAGGCTACACGAGAACGGAGCCGTCGAGTAACCAAAACAAATGCGTTGAACAAATTCGTACACGTTATTTATCAATTTAACTCTAGAATTAAAGGATATACAACGAGAAACAACGTTTGACAACCTTTAAACAGTTTTAATAACTATCTCAAAAATTGTCGCTCTGATGCAAACAACTGATGAGTTATCTACTTAAATTTGTTGAACAAAACGACTTACGTATTTTAAGCATGCTAACCTTTAGCCCGGTAAGCAAATTAAAAAAAAAAACGCAATATGTAGGCTACACGAGAACGGAGACGTCGAGTAACCAAAACAAATGCGTTAAACAAATTCGTACACGTTATTTATCAATTTAACTCTAGAATTAAAGGATATACAACGAGAAACAACGTTTGACAACCTTTAAACAGTTTTAATAACTATCTCAAAAATTGTCGCTCTGATGCAAACAACTGAGGAGTTATCTACTTAAATTTGTTGAACAAAACAACTTACGTATTTTAAGCCCGGTAAGCAAATTAAAAAAAAAACGCAATATGTAGGCTACACGAGAACGGAGACGTCGAATAACCAAAACAAATGCGTTAAACAAATTCGTACACGTTATTTATCAATTTAACTTTAGAATTAAAGGATATACAACGAGAAACAACGTTTGACAACCTTTAAACAGTTTTAATAACTATCTCAAAAATTGTCGCTCTGATGCAAACAACTGATGAGTTATCTACTTAAATTTGTTGAACAAAACGACTTACGTATTTTAAGCATGCTAACCTTTAGCCCGGTAAGCAAATTAAAAAAAAAACGCAATATGTAGGCTACACGAGAACGGAGACGTCGAGTAACCAAAACAAATGCTTTAACCAAATTCGTACACGTTATTTATCAATTTAACTCTAGAATTAAAGGATATACAACGAGAAACAGCGTTTGACAACCTTTAAACAGTTTTAATAACTATCTCAAAAATTGTCGCTCTGATGCAAACAACTGAGGAGTTATCTACTTAAATTTGTTGAACAAAACGACTTACGTATTTTAAGCATGCTAACCTTTAGCCCGGTAAGCAAATTAAAAAAAAAACGCAATATGTAGGCTACACGAGAACGAAGCCGTCGAGTAACCAAAACAAATGCGTTAAACAAATTCGTACACGTTATTTATCAATTTAATTCTAGAATTAAAGGATATACAACGAGAAACAACGTTTGACAACCTTTAAACAGTTTTAGTAACTATCTCAAAAATTGTCGCTCTGATGCAAACAACTTATGAGTTATCTACTCAAATTTGTTGAACAAAACGACTTACGTATTTTAAGTATGCTAACCTTTAGCCCGGTAAGCAAATTAAAAAAAAAACGCAATATGTAGGCTACACGAGAACGGAGCCATCGAGTAACCAAAACAAATGCGTTAAACAAATTCGTACACGTTATTTATCAATTTAACTCTAGAATTAAAGGATATACAACGAGAAACAACGTTTGACAACCTTTAAACAGTTTTAATAACTATCTCAAAAATTGTCGCTCTGATGCAAACAACTGATGAGTTATCTACTTAAATTTGTTGAACAAAACAACTTACGTATTTTAAGCCCGGTAAGCAAATTAAAAAAAAAATGCAATATGTAGGCTACACGAGAACGGAGACGTCGAGTAACCAAAACAAATGCTTTAAACAAATTCGTACACGTTATTTATCAATTTAACTCTAGAATTAAAGGATATACAACGAGAAACAACGTTTGACAACCTTTAAACAGTTTTAATAACTATTTCAAAAATTGTCGCTCTGATGCAAACAACTGATGAGTTATCTACTTAAATTTGTTGAACAAAACGACTTACGTATTTTAAGCATGCTAACCTTTAGCCCGGTAAGCAAATTAAAAAAAAAACGCAATATGTAGGCTACACGAGAACGGAGACGTCGAGTAACCAAAACAAATGCGTTAAACAAATTCGTACACGTTATTTATCAATTTAACTCTAGAATTAAAGGATATACAACGAGAAACAGCGTTTGACAACCTTTAAACAGTTTTAATAACTATCTCAAAAATTGTCGCTCTGATGCAAACAACTGAGGAGTTATCTACTTAAATTTGTTGAACAAAACGACTTACGTATTTTAAGCATGCTAACCTTTAGCCCGGTAAGCAAATTAAAAAAAAAACGCAATATGTAGGCTACACGAGAACGGAGCCGTCGAGTAACCAAAACAAATGCGTTAAACAAATTCGTACACGTTATTTATCAATTTAACTCTAGAATTAAAGGATATACAACGAGAAACAACGTTTGACAACCTTTAAACAGTTTTAATAACTATCTCAAAAATTGTTGCTCTGATGCAAACAACTGATGAGTTATCTACTCAAATTTGTTGAACGAAACGACTTACGTATTTTAAGCATGCTAACCTTTAGCCCGGTAAGCAAATTAAAAAAAAAAACGCAATATGTAGGCTACACGAGAACGGAGCCGTCGGGTAACCAAAACAAATGCGTTAAACAAATTCGTACACGTTATTTATCAATTTAACTCTAGAATTAAAGGATATACAACGAGAAACAACGTTTGACAACCTTTAAACAGTTTTAATAACTATCTCAAAAATTGTCGCTCTCATGCAAACAACTGATGAGTTATCTGCTTAAATTTGTTGAACAAAACGACTTACGTATTTTAAGCATGCTGACCTTTAGCCCGGTAAGCAAATTAAAAAAAAAAACGCAATATGTAGGCTACACGAGAACGGAGCCGTCGAGTAACCAAAACAAATGCGTTAAACAAATTCGTACCCGTTATTTATCAATTTAACTCTAGAATTAAAGGATATACAACGAGAAACAACGTTTGACAACTTTTAAACAGTTTTAATAACTATCTCAAAAATTGTCGCTCTGATGCAAACAACTGATGAGTTATCTACTTAAATTTGTTGAATAAAACGACTTACGTATTTTAAGCATGCTAACCTTTAGCCCGGTAAGCAAATTAAAAAAAAAACGCAATATGTAGGCTACACGAGAACGGAGACGTCGAGTAACCAAAACAAATGCGTTAAACAAATTCGTACATGTTATTTATCAATTTAACTCTAGAATTAAAGGATATACAACGAGAAACAACGTTTGACAACCTTTAAACAGTTTTAATAACTATCTCAAAAATTGTCGCTCTGATGCAAACAACTGAGGAGTTATCTACTTAAATTTGTTGAACAAAACGACTTACGTATTTTAAGCATGCTAACCTTTAGCCCGGTAAGCAAATTAAAAAAAAAACGCAATATGTAGGCTACACGAGAACGGAGCCGTCGAGTAACCAAAACAAATGCGTTAAACAAATTCGTACACGTTATTTATCAATTTAACTCTAGAATTAAAGGATATACAACGAGAAACAACGTTTGACAACCTTTAAACAGTTTTAATAACTATCTCAAAAATTGTCGCTCTGATGCAAACAACTGATGAGTTATCTACTCAAATTTGTTGAACAAAACGACTTACGTATTTTAAGCATGCTAACCTTTAGCCCGGTAAGCAAATTAAAAAAAAACGCAATATGTAGGCTACACGAGAACGGAGCCGTCGAGTAACCAAAACAAATGCGTTGAACAAATTCGTACACGTTATTTATCAATCTAACTCTAGAATTAAAGGATATACAACGAGAAACAACGTTTGACAACCTTTAAAGAGTTTTAATAACTATCTCAAAAATTGTCGCTCTGATGCAAACAACTGATGAGTTATCTACTTAAATTTGTTGAACAAAACGACTTACGTATTTTAAGCATGCTAACCTTTAGCCCGGTAAGCAAATTAAAAAAAAAACGCAATATGTAGGCTACACGAGAAAGGAGACGTCGAGTAACCAAAAGAAATGCGTTAAACAAATTCGTACACGTTATTTATCAATTTAACTCTAGAATTAAAGGATATACAACGAGAAACAACGTTTGACAACCTTTAAACAGTTTTAATAACTATCTCCAAAATTGTCGCTCTGATGCAAACAACTGAGGAGTTATCTACTTAAATTTGTTGAACAAAACAACTTACGTATTTTAAGCCCGGTAAGCAAATTAAAAAAAAAACGCAATATGTAGGCTACACGAGAACGGAGACGTCGAATAACCAAAACAAATGCGTTAAACAAATTCGTACACGTTATTTATCAATTTAACTCTAGAATTAAAGGATATACAACGAGAAACAACGTTTGACAACCTTTAAACAGTTTTAATAACTATCTCAAAAATTGTCGCTCTGAAGCAAACAACTGATGAGTTATCTACTTAAATTTGTTGAACAAAACGACTTACGTATTTTAAGCATGCTAACCTTTAGCCCGGTAAGCAAATTAAAAAAAAAACGCAATATGTAGGCTACACGAGAACGGAGACGTCGAGTAACCAAAACAAATGCGTTAAACAAATTCGTACACGTTATTTATCAATTTAACTCTAGAATTAAAGGATATACAACGAGAAACAGCGTTTGACAACCTTTAAACAGTTTTAATAACTATCTCAAAAATTGTCGTTATGATGCAAACAACTGAGGAGTTATCTACTTAAATTTGTTGAACAAAACGACTTACGTATTTTAAGCATGCTAACCTTTAGCCCGGTAAGCAAATTAAAAAAAAAACGCAATATGTAGGTTACACGAGAACGGAGCCGTCGAGTAACCAAAACAAATGCGTTAAACAAATTCGTACACGTTATTTATCAATTTAACTCTAGAATTAAAGGATATACAACGAGAAACAACGTTTGACAACCTTTAAACAGTTTTAATAACTATCTCAAAAATTGTCGTTCTGATGCAAACAACTGAAGAGTTATCTACTTAAATTTGTTGAACAAAACGACTTACGTATTTTAAGCATGCTAACCTTTAGCCCGGTAAGCAAATTAAAAAAAAAACGCAATATGTAGGCTACACGAGAACGGAGACGTCGAGTAACCAAAACAAATGCGTTAAACAAATTCGTACACGTTATTTATCAATTTAACTCTAGAATTAAAGGATATACAACGAGAAACAACGTTTGACAACCTTTAAACAGTTTTAATAACTATCTCAAAAATTGTCGCTCTGATGCAAACAACTGATGAGTTATCTACTTAAATTTGTTGAACAAAACAACTTACGTATATTAAGCCCGGTAAGCAAATTAAAAAAAAACGCAATATGTAGGCTACACGAGAACGGAGACGTCGAGTAACCAAAACAAATGCGTTAAACAAATTCGTAAACGTTATTTATCAATTTAACTCTAGAATTAAAGGATATACAACGAGAAACAACGTTTGACAACCTTTAAACAGTTTTAATAACTATCTCAAAAATTGTCGCTCTGATGCAAACAACTGATGAGTTATCTACTTAAATTTGTTGAACAAAACGACTTACGTATTTTAAGCATGCTAACCTTTAGCCCGGTAAGCAAATTAAAAAAAAAAACGCAATATGTAGGCTACACGAGAACGGAGACGTCGAGTAACCAAAACAAATGCGTTAAACAAATTCGTACACGTTATTTATCAATTTAACTCTAGAATTAAAGGATATACAACGAGAAACAGCGTTTGACAACCTTTAAACAGTTTTAATAACTATCTCAAAAATTGTCGCTCTGATGCAAACAACTGAGGAGTTATCTACTTAAATTTGTTGAACAAAACGACTTACGTATTTTAAGCATGCTAACCTTTAGCCCGGTAAGCAAATTAAAAAAAAAACGCAATATGTAGGCTACACGAGAACGGAGCCGTCGAGTAACCAAAACAAATGCGTTAAACAAATTCGTACACGTTATTTATCAATTTAACTCTAGAATTAAAGGATATACAACGAGAAACAACGTTTGACAACCTTTAAACAGTTTTAATAACTATCTCAAAAATTGTCGCTCTGATGCAAACAACTGATGAGTTATCTACTCAAATTTGTTGAACAAAACGACTTACGTATTTTAAGCATGCTAACCTTTAGCCCGGTAAGCAAATTAAAAAAAAAACGCAATATGTAGGCTACACGAGAACGGAGCCGTCGAGTAACCAAAACAAATGCGTTAAACAAATTCGTACACGTTATTTATCAATTTAACTCTAGAATTAAAGGATATACAACGAGAAACAACGTTTGACAACCTTTAAACAGTTTTAATAACGATCTCAAAAATTGTTGCTCTGATGCAAACAACTGATGAGTTATCTACTCAAATTTGTTGAACGAAACGACTTACGTATTTTAAGCATGCTAACCTTTAGCCCGGTAAGCAAATTAAAAAAAAAAACGCAATATGTAGGCTACACGAGAACGGAGCCGTCGAGTAACCAAAACAAATGCGTTAAACAAATTCGTACACGTTATTTATCAATTTAACTCTAGAATTAAAGGATATACAACGAGAAACAACGTTTGACAACCTTTAAACAGTTTTAATAACTATCTCAAAAATTGTCGCTCTCATGCAAACAACTGATGAGTTATCTGCTTAAATTTGTTGAACAAAACGACTTACGTATTTTAAGCATGCTGACCTTTAGCCCGGTAAGCAAATTAAAAAAAAAAACGCAATATGTAGGCTACACGAGAACGGAGCCGTCGAGTAACCAAAACAAATGCGCTAAACAAATTCGTACCCGTTATTTATCAATTTAACTCTAGAATTAAAGGATATACAACGAGAAACAACGTTTGACAACCTTTAAACAGTTTTAATAACTATCTCAAAAATTGTCGCTCTGATGCAAACAACTGATGAGTTATCTACTTAAATTTGTTGAATAAAACGACTTACGTATTTTAAGCATGCTAACCTTTAGCCCGGTAAGCAAATTAAAAAAAAAACGCAATATGTAGGCTACACGAGAACGGAGACGTCGAGTAACCAAAACAAATGCGTTAAACAAATTCGTACATGTTATTTATCAATTTAACTCTAGAATTAAAGGATATACAACGAGAAACAACGTTTGACAACCTTTAAACAGTTTTAATAACTATCTCAAAAATTGTCGCTCTGATGCAAACAACTGAGGAGTTATCTACTTAAATTTGTTGAACAAAACGACTTACGTATTTTAAGCATGCTAACCTTTAGCCCGGTAAGCAAATTAAAAAAAAAACGCAATATGTAGGCTACACGAGAACGGAGCCGTCGAGTAACCAAAACAAATGCGTTAAACAAATTCGTACACGTTATTTATCAATTTAACTCTAGAATTAAAGGATATACAACGAGAAACAACGTTTGACAACCTTTAAACAGTTTTAATAACTATCTCAAAAATTGTCGCTCTGATGCAAACAACTGATGAGTTATCTACTCAAATTTGTTGAACAAAACGACTTACGTATTTTAAGCATGCTAACCTTTAGCCCGGTAAGCAAATTAAAAAAAAACGCAATATGTAGGCTACACGAGAACGGAGCCGTCGAGTAACCAAAACAAATGCGTTGAACAAATTCGTACACGTTATTTATCAATCTAACTCTAGAATTAAAGGATATACAACGAGAAACAACGTTTGACAACCTTTAAAGAGTTTTAATAACTATCTCAAAAATTGTCGCTCTGATGCAAACAACTGATGAGTTATCTACTTAAATTTGTTGAACAAAACGACTTACGTATTTTAAGCATGCTAACCTTTAGCCCGGTAAGCAAATTAAAAAAAAACGCAATATGTAGGCTACACGAGAAAGGAGACGTCGAGTAACCAAAAGAAATGCGTTAAACAAATTCGTACACGTTATTTATCAATTTAACTCTAGAATTAAAGGATATACAACGAGAAACAACGTTTGACAACCTTTAAACAGTTTTAATAACTATCTCCAAAATTGTCGCTCTGATGCAAACAACTGAGGAGTTATCTACTTAAATTTGTTGAACAAAACAACTTACGTATTTTAAGCCCGGTAAGCAAATTAAAAAAAAAACGCAATATGTAGGCTACACGAGAACGGAGACGTCGAATAACCAAAACAAATGCGTTAAACAAATTCGTACACGTTATTTATCAATTTAACTCTAGAATTAAAGGATATACAACGAGAAACAACGTTTGACAACCTTTAAACAGTTTTAATAACTATCTCAAAAATTGTCGCTCTGATGCAAACAACTGATGAGTTATCTACTTAAATTTGTTGAACAAAACGACTTACGTATTTTAAGCATGCTAACCTTTAGCCCGGTAAGCAAATTAAAAAAAAAACGCAATATGTAGGCTACACGAGAACGGAGACGTCGAGTAACCAAAACAAATGCGTTAAACAAATTCGTACACGTTATTTATCAATTTAACTCTAGAATTAAAGGATATACAACGAGAAACAGCGTTTGACAACCTTTAAACAGTTTTAATAACTATCTCAAAAATTGTCGTTCTGATGCAAACAACTGAGGAGTTATCTACTTAAATTTGTTGAACAAAACGACTTACGTATTTTAAGCATGCTAACCTTTAGCCCGGTAAGCAAATTAAAAAAAAAACGCAATATGTAGGTTACACGAGAACGGAGCCGTCGAGTAACCAAAACAAATGCGTTAAACAAATTCGTACACGTTATTTATCAATTTAACTCTAGAATTAAAGGATATACAACGAGAAACAACGTTTGACAACCTTTAAACAGTTTTAATAACTATCTCAAAAATTGTCGTTCTGATGCAAACAACTGAAGAGTTATCTACTTAAATTTGTTTAACAAAACGACTTACGTATTTTAAGCATGCTAACCTTTAGCCCGGTAAGCAAATTAAAAAAAAAACGCAATATGTAGGCTACACGAGAACGGAGACGTCGAGTAACCAAAACAAATGCGTTAAACAAATTCGTACACGTTATTTATCAATTTAACTCTAGAATTAAAGGATATACAACGAGAAACAACGTTTGACAACCTTTAAACAGTTTTAATAACTATCTCAAAAATTGTCGCTCTGATGCAAACAACTGATGAGTTATCTACTTAAATTTGTTGAACAAAACAACTTACGTATATTAAGCCCGGTAAGCAAATTAAAAAAAAACGCAATATGTAGGCTACACGAGAACGGAGACGTCGAGTAACCAAAACAAATGCGTTAAACAAATTCGTAAACGTTATTTATCAATTTAACTCTAGAATTAAAGGATATACAACGAGAAACAACGTTTGACAACCTTTAAACAGTTTTAATAACTATCTCAAAAATTGTCGCTCTGATGCAAACAACTGATGAGTTATCTACTTAAATTTGTTGAACAAAACGACTTACGTATTTTAAGCATGCTAACCTTTAGCCCGGTAAGCAAATTAAAAAAAAAAACGCAATATGTAGGCTACACGAGAACGGAGACGTCGAGTAACCAAAACAAATGCGTTAAACAAATTCGTTCACGTTATTTATCAATTTAACTCTAGAATTAAAGGATATACAACGAGAAACAGCGTTTGACAACCTTTAAACAGTTTTAATAACTATCTCAAAAATTGTCGCTCTGATGCAAACAACTGAGGAGTTATCTACTTAAATTTGTTGAACAAAACGACTTACGTATTTTAAGCATGCTAACCTTTAGCCAGGTAAGCAAATTAAAAAAAAAACGCAATATGTAGGCTACACGAGAACGGAGCCGTCGAGTAACCAAAACAAATGCGTTAAACAAATTCGTACACGTTATTTATCAATTTAACTCTAGAATTAAAGGATATACAACGAGAAACAACGTTTGACAACCTTTAAACAGTTTTAATAACTATCTCAAAAATTGTCGCTCTGATGCAAACAACTGATGAGTTATCTACTCAAATTTGTTGAACAAAACGACTTACGTATTTTAAGCATGCTAACCTTTAGCCCGGTAAGCAAATTAAAAAAAAAACGCAATATGTAGGCTACACGAGAACGGAGCCGTCGAGTAACCAAAACAAATGCGTTAAACAAATTCGTACACGTTATTTATCAATTTAACTCTAGAATTAAAGGATATACAACGAGAAACAACGTTTGACAACCTTTAAACAGTTTTAATAACTATCTCAAAAATTGTCGCTCTCATGCAAACAACTGATGAGTTATCTACTTAAATTTGTTGAACAAAACGACTTACGTATTTTAAGCATGCTAACTTTTAGCCCGGTAAGCAAATTAAAAAAAAAACGCAATATGTAGGCTACACGAGAACGGAGCCGTCGAGTAACCAAAACAAATGCGTTAAACAAATTCGTACCCGTTATTTATCAATTTAACTCTAGAATTAAAGGATATACAACGAGAAACAACGTTTGACAACCTTTAAACAGTTTTAATAACTATCTCAAAAATTGTCGCTCTGATGCAAACAACTGATGAGTTATCTACTTAAATTTGTTGAATAAAACGACTTACGTATTTTAAGCATGCTAACCTTTAGCCCGGTAAGCAAATTAAAAAAAAAACGCAATATGTAGGCTACACGAGAACGGAGACGTCGAGTAACCAAAACAAATGCGTTAAACAAATTCGTACATGTTATTTATCAATTTAACTCTAGAATTAAAGGATATACAACGAGAAACAACGTTTGACAACCTTTAAACAGTTTTAATAACTATCTCAAAAATTGTCGCTCTGATGCAAACAACTGAGGAGTTATCTACTTAAATTTGTTGAACAAAACGACTTACGTATTTTAAGCATGCTAACCTTTAGCCCGGTAAGCAAATTAAAAAAAAAACGCAATATGTAGGCTACACGAGAACGGAGCCGTCGAGTAACCAAAACAAATGCGTTAAACAAATTCGTACACGTTATTTATCAATTTAACTCTAGAATTAAAGGATATACAACGAGAAACAACGTTTGACAACCTTTAAACAGTTTTAATAACTATCTCAAAAATTGTCGCTCTGATGCAAACAACTGATGAGTTATCTACTCAAATTTGTTGAACAAAACGACTTACGTATTTTAAGCATGCTAACCTTTAGCCCGGTAAGCAAATTAAAAAAAAAAACGCAATATGTAGGCTACCGAGAACGGAGACGTCGAGTAACCAAAACAAATGCGTTAAACAAATTCGTACACGTTATTTATCAATTTAACTCTAGAATTAAAGGATATACAACGAGAAACATCGTTTGACAACCTTTAAACAGTTTTAATAACTATCTCAAAAATTGACGCTCTGATGCAAACAACTGAGGAGTTATCTACTTAAATTTGTTGAACAAAACAACTTACGAATTTTAAGCATGCTAACCTTTAGCCCGGTAAGCACTTAAAAAAAAAAACGCAATATGTAGGCTACACGAGAACGGAGACGTCGAGTAACCAAAACAAATGCGTTAAACAAATTCGTACACGTTATTTATCAATTTAACTCCAGAATTAAAGGATATACAACGAGAAACAACGTTTGACAACCTTTAAATAGTTTTAATAACTATCTCAAAAATTGTCGCTCTGATGCAAACAACTGATGAGTTATCTACTTAAATTTGTTGAACAAAACGACTTACGTATTTTAAGCATGCTAACCTTTAGCCCGGTAAGCAAATTAAAAAAAAAAACGCAATATGTAGGCTACACGAGAACGGAGACGTCGAGTAACCAAAACAAATGCGTTAAACAAATTCGTACCCGTTATTTATCAATTTAACTCTAGAATTAAAGGATATACAACGAGAAACAACGTTTGACAACCTTTAAACAGTTTTAATAACTATCTCAAAAATTGTCGCTCTGATGCAAACAACTGAGGAGTTATCTACTTAAATTTGTTGAACAAAACGACTTACGTATTTTAAGCATGCTAACCTTTAGCCCGGTAAGCAAATTAAAAAAAAAAACGCAATATGTAGGCTACACGAGAACGGAGACGTCGAGTAACCAAAGCAAATGCGTTAAACAAATTCGTACACGTTATTTATCAATTTAACTCTAGAATTAAAGGATATACAACGAGAAACAATGTTTGACAACCTTTAAACAGTTTTAATAACTATCTCAAAAATTGTCGTTCTGATGCAAACAACTGATGAGTTATCTACTTAAATTTGTTGAACAAAACGACTTACGTATTTTAAGCATGCTAACCTTTAGCCCGGTAAGCAAATTAAAAAAAAAAACGCAATATGTAGGCTACACGAGAACGGAGACGTCGAGTAACCAAAACAAATGCGTTAAACAAATTCGTACACGTTATTTATCAATTTAACTCTAGAATTAAAGGATATACAACGAGAAACAACGTTTGACAACCTTTAAACAGTTTTAATAACTATCTCAAAAATTGTCGGTCTGATGCAAACAACTGATGAGTTATCTACTTAAATTTGTTGAACAAAACGACTTACGTATTTTAAGCATGCTAACCTTTAGCCCGGTAAGCAAATTAAAAAAAAAACGCAATATGTAGGCTACACGAGAACGGAGACGTCGAGTAACCAAAACAAATGCGTTAAACAAATTCGTACACGTTATTTATCAATTTAACTCTAGAATTAAAGGATATACAACGAGAAACAACGTTTGACAACCTTTAAACAGTTTTAATAACTATCTCAAAAATTGTCGCTCTGATGCAAACAACTGAGGAGTTATCTACTTAAATTTGTTGAACAAAACGACTTACGTATTTTAAGCATGCTAACCTTTAGCCCGGTAAGCAAATTAAAAAAAAAAAGCAATATGTAGGCTACACGAGAACGGAGCCGTCGAGTAACCAAAACAAATGCGTTAAACAAATTCGTACACGTTATTTATCAATTTAACTCTAGAATTAAAGGATATACAACGAGAAACAACGTTTGACAACCTTTAAACAGTTTTAATAACTATCTCAAAAATTGTCGCTCTGATGCAAACAACTGATGAGTTATCTACTTAAATTTGTTGAACAAAACGACTTACGTATTTTAAGCATGCTAACCTTTAGCCCGGTAAGCAAATTAAAAAAAAAAACGCAATATGTAGGCTACACGAGAACGGAGCCGTCGTGTAACCAAAACAAATGCGTTAAACAAATTCGTACACGTTATTTATCAATTTAACTCTAGAATTAAAGGATATACAATGAGAAACAACGTTTGACAACCTTTAAACAGTTTTAATAACTATCTCAAAAATTGTCGCTCTGATGCAAACAATTTATGAGTTATCTACTTAAATTTGTTGAACAAAACGACTTACGTATTTTAAGCATGCTAACCTTTAGCCCGGTAAGCAAATTAAAAAAAAAACGCAATATGTAGGCTACACGAGAACGGAGACGTCGAGTAACCAAAACAAATGCGTTAAACAAATTCGTACACGTTATTTATCAATTTAACTCTAGAATTAAAGGATATACAACGAGAAACAACGTTTGACAACCTTTAAACAGTTTTAATAACTATCTCAAAAATTGTCGTCCTGATGCAAACAACTGAGGAGTTATCTACTTAAATTTGTTGAACAAAACGACTTACGTATTTTAAGCATGCTAACCTTTAGCCCGGTAAGCAAATTAAAAAAAAAAACGCAATATGTAGGCTACACGAGAACGGAGACGTCGAGTAACCAAAACAAATGCGTTAGACAAATTCGCACACGTTTTTTATCAATTTAACTCTAGAATTAAAGGATATACAACGAGAAACAACGTTTGACAACCTTTAAACAGTTTTAATAACTATCTCAAAAATTGTCGCTCTGATGCAAACAACTGATGAGTTATCTACTTAAATTTGTTGAACAAAACGACTTACGTATTTTAAGCATGCTAACTTTTAGCACGGTAAGCAAATTAGAAAAAAAACGAAATATGTAGGCTACACGAGAACGGAGCCGTCGAGTAACCAAAACAAATGCGTTAAACAAATTCGTACACGTTATTTATCAATTTAACTCTAGAATTAAAGGATATACAACGAGAAACAACGTTTGACAACCTTTAAACAGTTTTAATAACTATCTCAAAAATTGTCGCTCTGATGCAAACAACTGAGGAGTTATCTACTTAAATTTGTTGAACAAAACGACTTACGTATTTTAAGCATGCTAACCTTTAGCCCGGTAAGCAAATTAGAAAAAAAACGAAATATGTAGGCTACACGAGAACGGAGCCGTCGAGTAACCAAAACAAATGCGTTAAACAAATTCGTACACGTTATTTATCAATTTAACTCTAGAATTAAAGGATATACAACGAGAAACAACGTTTGACAACCTTTAAACAGTTTTAATAACTATCTCAAAAATTGTCGCTCTGATGCAAACAACTGATGAGTTATCTACTTAAATTTGTTGAACAAAACGACTTACGTATTTTAAGCATGCTAACCTTTAGCCCGGTAAGCAAATTAAAAAAAAAACGCAATATGTAGGCTACACGAGAACGGAGACGTCGAGTAACCAAAACAAATGCGTTGAACAAATTCGTACACGTTATTTATCAATTTAACTCTAGAATTAAAGGATATACAACGAGAAACAACGTTTGACAACCTTTAAACAGTTTTAATAACTATCTCAAAAATTGTCGCTCTGATGGAAACAATTGATGAGTTATCTACTTAAATTTGTTGAACAAAACGACTTACGTATTTTAAGCATGCTAACCTTTAGCCCGGTAAGCAAATTAAAAAAAAAAACGCAATATGTAGGCTACACGAGAACGGAGACGTCGAGTAACCAAAACAAATGCGTTAAACAAATTCGTACACGTTATTTATCAATTTAACTCTAGAATTAAAGGATATACAACGAGAAACAACGTTTGACAACCTTTAAACAGTTTTAATAACTATCTCAAAAATTGTCGCTCTGATGCAAACAACTGAGGAGTTATCTACTTAAATTTGTTGAACAAAACGACTTACGTATTTTAAGCATGCCCGGTAAGCAAATTAAAAAAAAAAACGCAATATGTAGGCTACACGAGAACGGAGACGTCGAGTAACCAAAACAAATGCGTTAGACAAATTCGCACACGTTTTTTATCAATTTAACTCTAGAATTAAAGGATATACAACGAGAAACAACGTTTGACAACCTTTAAACAGTTTTAATAACTATCTCAAAAATTGTCGCTCTGATGCAAACAACTGATGAGTTATCTACTTAAATTTGTTGAACAAAACGACTTACGTATTTTAAGCATGCTAACCTTTAGCCCGGTAAGCAAATTAGAAAAAAAACGAAATATATAGGCTACACGAGAACGGAGCCGTCGAGTAACCAAAACAAATGCGTTAAACAAATTCGTACACGTTATTTATCAATTTAACTCTAGAATTAAAGGATATACAACGAGAAACAACGTTTGACAACCTTTAAACAGTTTTAATAACTATCTCAAAAATTGTCGCTCTGATGCAAACAACTGAGGAGTTATCTACTTAAATTTGTTGAACAAAACGACTTACGTATTTTAAGCATGCTAACCTTTAGCCCGGTAAGCAAATTAGAAAAAAAACGAAATATGTAGGCTACACGAGAACGGAGCCGTCGAGTAACCAAAACAAATGCGTTAAACAAATTCGTACACGTTATTTATCAATTTAACTCTAGAATTAAAGGATATACAACGAGAAACAACGTTTGACAACCTTTAAACAGTTTTAATAACTATCTCAAAAATTGTCGCTCTGATGCAAACAACTGATGAGTTATCTACTTAAATTTGTTGAACAAAACGACTTACGTATTTTAAGCATGCTAACCTTTAGCCCGGTAAGCAAATTAAAAAAAAACGCAATATGTAGGCTACACGAGAACGGAGACGTCGAGTAACCAAAACAAATGCGTTGAACAAATTCGTACACGTTATTTATCAATTTAACTCTAGAATTAAAGGATATACAACGAGAAACAACGTTTGACAACCTTTAAACAGTTTTAATAACTATCTCAAAAATTGTCGCTCTGATGGAAACAATTGATGAGTTATCTACTTAAATTTGTTGAACAAAATGACTTACGTATTTTAAGCATGCTAACCTTTTGCCCGGTAAGCAAATTAAAAAAAAAAACGCAATATGTAGGCTACACGAGAACGGAGACGTCGAGTAATCAAAACAAATGCGTTAAACAAATTCTTACACGTTATTTATCAATTTAACTCTAGAATTAAAGGATATACAACGAGAAACAACGTTTGACAACCTTTAAACAGTTTTAATAACTATCTCAAAAATTGTCGCTCTGATGCAAACAACTGAGGAGTTATCTACTTAAATTTGTTGAACAAAACGACTTACGTATTTTAAGCATGCTAACCTTTAGCCCGGTAAGCAAATTTAAAAAAAAACGCAATATGTAGGCTACACGAGAACGGAGACGTCGAGTAACCAAAACAAATGCGTTAGACAAATTCGCACACGTTTTTTATCAATTTAACTCTAGAATTAAAGGATATACAACGAGAAACAACGTTTGACAACCTTTAAACAGTTTTAATAACTATCTCAAAAATTGTCGCTCTGATGCAAACAACTGATGAGTTATCTACTTAAATTTGTTGAACAAAACGACTTACGTATTTTAAGCATGCTAACCTTTAGCCCGGTAAGCAAATTAGAAAAAAAACGAAATATGTAGGCTACACGAGAACGGAGAGGTCGAGTAACCAAAACAAATGCGTTAAACAAATTCGTACACGTTATTTATCAATTTAATTCTAGAATTAAAGGATATACAACGAGAAACAACGTTTCACAACCTTTAAACAGTTTTAATAACTATCTCAAAAATTGTCGCTCTGATGCAAACAACTGAGGAGTTATCTACTTAAATTTGTTGAACAAAACGACTTACGTATTTTAAGCATGCTAACCTTTAGCCCGGTAAGCAAATTAGAAAAAAACGAAATATGTAGGCTACACGAGAACGGAGCCGTCGAGTAACCAAAACAAATGCGTTAAACAAATTCGTACACGTTATTTATCAATTTAACTCTAGAATTAAAGGATATACAACGAGAAACAACGTTTGACAACCTTTAAACAGTTTTAATAACTATCTCAAAAATTGTCGCTCTGATGCAAACAACTGATGAGTTATCTACTTAAATTTGTTGAACAAAACAACTTACGTATTTTAGCATGCTAACCTTTAGCCCGGTAAACAACTTAGAAAAAAAACGCAATATGTAGGCTACACGAGAACGGAGACGTCGAGTAACCAAAACAAATGCGTTAGACAAATTCGCACACGTTTTTTATCAATTTAACTCTAGAATTAAAGGATATACAACGAGAAACAACGTTTGACAACCTTTAAACAGTTTTAATAACTATCTCAAAAATTGTCGCTCTGATGCAAACAACTGATGAGTTATCTACTTAAATTTGTTGAACAAAACGACTTACGTATTTTAAGCATGCTAACCTTTAGCCCGGTAAGCAAATTAGAAAAAAAACGAAATATATAGGCTACACGAGAACGGAGCCGTCGAGTAACCAAAACAAATGCGTTAAACAAATTCGTACACGTTATTTATCAATTTAACTCTAGAATTAAAGGATATACAACGAGAAACAACGTTTGACAACCTTTAAACAGTTTTAATAACTATCTCAAAAATTGTCGCTCTGATGCAAACAACTCCTGAGTTATCTACTCAAATTTGTTGAACAAAACGACTTACGTATTTTAAGCATGCTAACCTTTAGCCCGGTAAGCAAATTAAAAAAAAAACGCAATATGTAGGCTACACGAGAACGGAGACGTCGAGTAACCAAAACAAATGCGTTAAACAAATTCGTACACGTTATTTATCAACTTAACTCTAGAATTAAAGGATATACAACGAAAAACAACGTTTGACAACCTTTAAACAGTTTTAATAACTATCTCAAAAATTGTCGCTCTGAGGCAAACAACTGATGAGTTATCTACTCAAATTTGTTGAACAAAACGACTTACGTATTTTAAGCATGCTAACCTTTAGCCCGGTAAGCAAATTAAAAAAAAACGCAATATGTAGGCTACACGAGAACGGAGACGTCGAGTAACCAAAACAAATGCGTTAAATAAATTCGTACACGTTATTTATCAATTTAACTCTAGAATTAAAGGATATACAACGAGAAACAACGTTTGACAACCTTTAAACAGTTTTAATAACTATCTCAAAAATTGTCGCTCTGATGCAAACAACTGATGAGTTATCTACTTAAATTTGTTGAACAAAACAACTTACGTATTTTAGCATGCTAACCTTTAGCCCGGTAAACAACTTAGAAAAAAAACGCAATATGTAGGCTACACGAGAACGGAGCCGTCGAGTAACCAAAACAAATGCGTTAAACAAATTCGTACACGTTATTTATCAATTTAACTCTAGAATTAAAGGATATACAACGAGAAACAACGTTTGACAACCTTTAAACAGTTTTAATAACTATCTCAAAAATTGTCGCTCTGATGGAAACAACTGATGAGTTATCTACTTAAATTTGTTGAACAAAACGACTTACGTATTTTAAGCATGCTAACCTTTAGCCCGGTAAGCAAATTAAAAAAAAAAAAAACGCAATATGTAGGCTACACGAGAACGGAGACGTCGAGTAACCAAAACAAATGCGTTAAAAAAATTCGTACACGTTATTTATCAATTTAACTCTAGAATTAAAGGATATACAACGAGAAACAACGTTTGACAACCTTTAAACAGTTTTAATAACTATCTCAAAAATTGTCGCTCTGATGCAAACAACTGATGAGTTATCTACTCAAATTTGTTGAACAAAACGACTTACGTATTTTAAGCATGCTAACCTTTAGCCCGGTAAGCAAATTAAAAAAAAAACGCAATATGTAGGCTACACGAGAACTGAGCCGTCGAGTAACCAAACCAAATGCGTTAAACAAATTCGTACACGTTATTTATCAATTTAACTCTAGAATTAAAGGATATACGACGAGAAACAACGTTTGACAACCTTTAAACAGTTTTAATAACTATCTCAAAAATTGTCGCTCTGATGCAAACAACTGATGAGTTATCTACTTAAATTTGTTGAACAAAACGACTTTCGTATTTTAAGCATGCTAACCTTTAGCCCGGTAAGCAAATTAAAAAAAAAACGCAATATGTAGGCTACACGAGAACAGAGCCGTCGAGTAACCAAAACAAATGCGTTGAACAAATTCGTACACGTTATTTATCAATTTAACTCTAGAATTAAAGGATATACAACGAAAAACAACGTTTGACAACCTTTAAACAGTTTTAATAACTATCTCAAAAATTGTCGCTCTGATGCAAACAACTGATGAGTTATCTACTTAAATTTGTTGAACAAAACGACTTACGTATTTTAAGCATGCTAACCTTTAGCCCGGTAAGCAAATTAAAAAAAAAAAAACAGAATATGTAGGCTACACGAGAACGGAGACGTCGAATAACCAAAACAAATGCGTTAAACAAATTCGTACACGTTATTTATCAATTTAACTCTAGAATTAAAGGATATACAACGAGAAACAACGTTTGACAACCTTTAAACAGTTTTAATAACTATCTCAAAAATTGTCGCTCTGATGCAAACAACTGATGAGTTATCTACTCAAATTTGTTGAACAAAACGACTTACGTATTTTAAGCATGCTAACCTTTAGCCCGGTAAGCAAATTAAAAAAAAACGCAATATGTAGGCTACACGAGAACGGAGACGTCGAGTAACCAAAACAAATGCGTTGAACAAATTCGTACACGTTATTTATCAATTTAACTCTAGAATTAAAGGATATACAACGAGAAACAACGTTTGACAACCTTTAAACAGTTTTAATAACTATCTCAAAAATTGTCGCTCTGATGCAAACAACTGATGAGTTATCTACTTAAATTTGTTGAACAAAACGACTTACGTATTTTAAGCATGCTAACCTTTAGCCCGGTAAGCAAATTAAAAAAAAAACGCAATATGTAGGCTACACGAGAACGGAGACGTCGAGTAACCAAAACAAATGCGTTGAACAAATTCGTACACGTTATTTATCAATTTAACTCTAGAATTAAAGGATATACAACGAGAAACAACGTTTGACAACCTTTAAACAGTTTTAATAACTATCTCAAAAATTGTCGCTCTGATGGAAACAATTGATGAGTTATCTACTTAAATTTGTTGAACAAAACGACTTACGTATTTTAAGCATGCTAACCTTTAACCCGGTAAGCAAATTAAAAAAAAAACGCAATATGTAGGCTACACGAGAACGGAGACGTCGAGTAACCAAAACAAATGCGTTAAACAAATTCGTACACGTTATTTATCAATTTAACTCTAGAATTAAAGGATATACAGCGAGAAACAACGTTTGACAACCTTTAAACAGTTTTAATAACTATCTCAAAAATTGTCGCTCTGATGCAAACAACTGAGGAGTTATCTACTTAAATTTGTTGAACAAAACGACTTACGTATTTTAAGCATGCTAACCTTTAGCCCGGTAAGCAAATAAAAAAAAAAACGCAATATGTAGGCTACACGAGAACGGAGACGTCGAGTAACCAAAACAAATGCGTTAGACAAATTCGCACACGTTTTTTATCAATTTAACTCTAGAATTAAAGGATATACAACGAGAAACAACGTTTGACAACCTTTAAGCAGTTTTAATAACTATCTCAAAAATTGTCGCTCTGATGCAAACAACTGATGAGTTATCTACTTAAATTTGTTGAACAAAACGACTTACGTATTTTAAGCATGCTAACCTTTAGCCCGGTAAGCAAATTAAAAAAAAAACGCAATATGTAGGCTACACGAGAACGGAGACGTCGAGTAACCAAAACAAATGCGTTAAACAAATTCGTACACGTTATTTATCAATTTAACTCTAGAATTAAAGGATATACAACGAGAAACAACGTTTGACAACCTTTAAACAGTTTTAATAACTATCTCAAAAATTGTCGCTCTGATGCAAACAACTGAGGAGTTATCTACTTAAATTTGTTGAACAAAACGACTTACGTATTTTAAGCATGCTAACCTTTAGCCCGGTAAGCAAATTAGAAAAAAAACGAAATATGTAGGCTACACGAGAACGGAGCCGTCGAGTAACCAAAACAAATGCGTTAAACAAATTCGTACACGTTATTTATCAATTTAATTCTAGAATTAAAGGATATACAACGAGAAACAACGTTTGACAACCTTTAAACAGTTTTAATAACTATCTCAAAAATTGTCGCTCTAATGAAAACAACTGAGGAGTTATCTACTTAAATTTGTTGAACAAAACGACTTACGTATTTTAAGCATGCTAACCTTTAGCCCGGTAAGCAAATTAGAAAAAAACGAAATATGTAGGCTACACGAGAACGGAGCCGTCGAGTAACCAAAACAAATGCGTTAAACAAATTCGTACACGTTATTTATCAATTTAACTCTAGAATTAAAGGATATACAACGAGAAACAACGTTTGACAACCTTTAAACAGTTTTAATAACTATCTCAAAAATTGTCGCCCTGATGCAAACAACTGATGAGTTATCTACTTAAATTTGTTGAACAAAACGACTTACGTATTTTAAGCATGCTAACTTTTAGCCCGGTAAGCAAATTAAAAAAAAAACGCAATATGTAGGCTACACGAGAACGGAGACGTCGAGTAACCAAAACAAATGCGTTGAACAAATTCGTACACGTTATTTATCAATTTAACTCTAGAATTAAAGGATATACAACGAGAAACAACGTTTGACAACCTTTAAACAGTTTTAATAACTATCTCAAAAATTGCCGCTCTGATGCAAACAACTCCTGAGTTATCTACTCAAATTTGTTGAACAAAACGACTTACGTATTTTAAGCATGCTAACCTTTAGCCCGGTAAGCAAATTAAAAAAAAAACGCAATATGTAGGCTACACGAGAACGGAGACGTCGAGTAACCAAAACAAATGCGTTAAACAAATTCGTACACGTTATTTATCAATTTAACTCTAGAATTAAAGGATATACAACTAGAAACAACGTTTGACAACCCTTAAACAGTTTTAATAACTATCTCAAAAATTGTCGCTCTGACGCAAACAACTGATGAGTTATCTACTCAAATTTGTTGAACAAAACGACTTACGTATTTTAAGCATGCTAACCTTTAGCCCGGTAAGCAAATTAAAAAAAAACGCAATATGTAGGCTACACGAGAACGGAGACGTCGAGTAACCAAAACAAATGCGTTAAACAAATTCGTACACGTTATTTATCAATTTAACTCTAGAATTAAAGGATATACAACGAGAAACAACGTTTGACAACCTTTAAACAGTTTTAATAACTATCTCAAAAATTGTCGCTCTGATGCAAACAACTGATGAGTTATCTACTTAAATTTGTTGAACAAAACAACTTACGTATTTTAGCATGCTAACCTTTAGCCCGGTAAGCAACTTAGAAAAAAAACGCAATATGTAGGCTACACGAGAACGGAGCCGTCGAGTAACCAAAACAAATGCGTTAAACAAATTCGTACACGTTATTTATCAATTTAACTCTAGAATTAAAGGATATACAACGAGAAACAACGTTTGACAACCTTTAAACAGTTTTAATAACTATCTCAAAAATTGTCGCTCTGATGGAAACAACTGATGAGTTATCTACTTAAATTTGTTGAACAAAACGACTTACGTATTTTAAGCATGCTAACCTTTAGCCCGGTAAGCAAATTAAAAAAAAAAAACGCAATATGTAGGCTACACGAGAACGGAGACGTCGAGTAACCAAAACAAATGCGTTAAACAAATTCGTACACGTTATTTATCAATTTAACTCTAGAATTAAAGGATATACAACGAGAAACAACGTTTGACAACCTTTAAACAGTTTTAATAACTATCTCAAAAATTGTCGCTCTGATGCAAACAACTGATCAGTTATCTACTCAAATTTGTTGAACAAAACGACTTACGTATTTTAAGCATGCTAACCTTTAGCCCGGTAAGCAAATTAAAAAAAAAACGCAATATGTAGGCTACACGAGAACTGAGCCGTCGAGTAACCAAAACAAATGCGTTAAACAAATTCGTACACGTTATTTATCAATTTAACTCTAGAATTAAAGGATATACAACGAGAAACAACGTTTGACAACCTTTAAACAGTTTTAATAACTATCTCAAAAATTGTCGCTCTGATGCAAACAACTGATGAGTTATCTACTTAAATTTGTTGAACAAAACGACTTACGTATTTTAAGCATGCTAACCTTTAGCCCGGTAAGCAAATTAAAAAAAAACGCAATATGTAGGCTACACGAGAACGGAGCCGTCGAGTAACCAAAACAAATGCGTTGAACAAATTCGTACACGTTATTTATCAATTTAACTCTAGAATTAAAGGATATACAACGAAAAACAACGTTTGACAACCTTTAAACAGTTTTAATAACTATCTCAAAAATTGTCGCTCTGATGCAAACAACTGATGAGTTATCTACTTAAATTTGTTGAACAAAACGACTTACGTATTTTAAGCATGCTAACCTTTAGCCCGGTAAGCAAATTAAAAAAAAAAAAACGGAATATGTAGGCTACACGAGAACGGAGACGTCGAGTAACCAAAACAAATGCGTTAAACAAATTCGTACACGTTATTTATCAATTTAACTCTAGAATTAAAGGATATACAACGAGAAACAACGTTTGACAACCTTTAAACAGTTTTAATAACTATCTCAAAAATTGTCGCTCTGATGCAAACAACTGATGAGTTATCTACTCAAATTTGTTGAACAAAACGACTTACATATTTTAAGCATGCTAACCTTTAGCCCGGTAAGCAAATTAAAAAAAAACGCAATATGTAGGCTACACGAGAACGGAGACGTCGAGTAACCAAAACAAATGCGTTAGACAAATTCGTACACGTTATTTATCAATTTAACTCTAGAATTAAAGGATATACAACGAGAAACAACGTTTGACAACCTTTAAACAGTTTTAATAACTATCTCAAAAATTGTCGCTCTGATGCAAACAACTCCTGAGTTATCTACTCAAATTTGTTGAACAAAACGACTTACGTATTTTAAGCATGCTAACCTTTAGCCCGGTAAGCAAATTAAAAAAAAAAACGCAATATGTAGGCTACACGAGAACGGAGACGTCGAGTAACCAAAACAAATGCGTTAAACAAATTCGTACACGTTATTTATCAATTTAACTCTAGAATTAAAGGATATACAACTAGAAACAACGTTTGACAACCTTTAAACAGTTTTAATAACTATCTCAAAAATTGTCGCTCTGAGGCAAACAACTGATGAGTTATATACTCAAATTTGTTGAACAAAACGACTTACGTATTTTAAGCATGCTAACCTTTAGCCCGGTAAGCAAATTAAAAAAAAACGCAATATGTAGGCTACACGAGAACGGAGACGTCGAGTAACCAAAACAAATGCGTTAAACAAATTCGTACACGTTATTTATCAATTTAACTCTAGAATTAAAGGATATACAACGAGAAACAACGTTTGACAACTTTTAAACAGTTTTAATAACTATCTCAAAAATTGTCGCTCTGATGCAAACAACTGATGAGTTATCTACTTAAATTTGTTGAACAAAACAACTTACGTATTTTAGCATGCTAACCTTTAGCCCGGTAAGCAACTTAGAAAAAAAACGCAATATGTAGGCTACACGAGAACGGAGCCGTCGAGTAACCAAAACAAATGCGTTAAACAAATTCGTACACGTTATTTATCAATTTAACTCTAGAATTAAAGGATATACAACGAGAAACAACGTTTGACAACCTTTAAACAGTTTTAATAACTATCTCAAAAATTGTCGCTCTGATGCAAACAACTGATGAGTTATCTACTCAAATTTGTTGAACAAAACGACTTACGTATTTTAAGCATGCTAACCTTTAGCCCGGTAAGCAAATTTAAAAAAAAAACGCAATATGTAGGCTACACGAGAACTGAGCCGTCGAGTAACCAAACCAAATGCGTTAAACAAATTCGTACACGTTATTTATCAATTTAACTCTAGAATTAAAGGATATACAACGAGAAACAACGTTTGACAACCTTTAAACAGTTTTAATAACTATCTCAAAAATTGTCGCTCTGATGCAAACAACTGATGAGTTATCTACTTAAATTTGTTGAACAAAACGACTTACGTATTTTAAGCATGCTAATCTTTAGCCCGGTAAGCAAATTAAAAAAAAACGCAATATGTAGGCTACACGAGAACGGAGCCGTCGAGTAACCAAAACAAATGCGTTGAACAAATTCGTACACGTTATTTATCAATTTAACTCTAGAATTAAAGGATATACAACGAAAAACAACGTTTGACAACCTTTAAACAGTTTTAATAACTATCTCAAAAATTGTCGCTCTGATGCAAACAACTGATGAGTTATCTACTTAAATTTGTTGAACAAAACGACTTACGTATTTTAAGCATGCTAACCTTTAGCCCGGTAAGCAAATTAAAAAAAAAAAACGGAATATGTAGGCTACACGAGAACGGAGACGTCGAGTAACCAAAACAAATGCGTTAAACAAATTCGTACACGTTATTTATCAATTTAACTCTAGAATTAAAGGATATATACCTGAGAAACAACGTTTGACAACCTTTAAACAGTTTTAATAACTATCTCAAAAATTGTCGCTCTGATGCAAACAACTGATGAGTTAGTTATCTACTCAAATTTGTTGAACAAAACGACTTACGTATTTTAAGCATGCTAACCTTTAGCCCGGTAAGCAAATTAAAAAAAAACGCAATATGTAGGCTACACGAGAACGGAGACGTCGAGTAACCAAAACAAATGCGTTAAACAAATTCGTACACGTTATTTATCAATTTAACTCTAAAATTAAAGGATATACAACGAGAAAGAACGTTTGACAACCTTTAAACAGTTTTAATAACTATCTCAAAAATTGTCGCTCTGATGCAAACAACTGAGGAGTTATCTACTTAAATTTGTTGAACAAAACGACTTACGTATTTTAAGCATGCTAACCTTTAGCCCGGTAAGCAAATTAAAAAAAAAAACGCAATATGTAGGCCACACGAGAACGGAGACGTCGAGTAACCAAAACAAATGCGTTAAACAAATTCGTACACGTTATTTATCAATTTAACTCTAGAATTAAAGGATATACAACGAGAAACAACGTTTGACAACCTTTAAACAGTTTTAATAACTATCTCAAAAATTGTCGCTCTGATGCAAACAACTGATGAGTTATCTACTTAAATTTGTTGAACAAAACGACTTACGTATTTTAAGCATGCTAACCATTAGCCCGGTAAGCAAATTAAAAAAAAAACGCAATATGTAGGCTACACGAGAACGGAGACGTCGAGTAACCAAAACAAATGCGTTAAACAAATTCGTACACGTTATTTATCAATTTAACTCTAGAATTAAAGGATATACAACGAGAAACAACGTTTGACAACCTTTAAACAGTTTTAATAACTATCTCAAAAATTGTCGCTCTGATGCAAACAACTGATGAGTTATCTACTTAAATTTGTTGAACAAAACGACTTACGTATTTTAAGCATGCTAACTTTTAGCCCGGTAAGCAAATTAAAAAAAAAAACGCAATATGTAGGCTACACGAGAACGGAGACGTCGAGTAACCAAAACAAATGCGTTAAACAAATTCGTACACGTTATTTATCAATTTAACTTTAGAATTAAAGGATATACAACGAGAAACAACGTTTGACAACCTTTAAACAGTTTTAATAACTATCTCAAAAATTGTCGCTCTGATGCAAACAACTGATGAGTTATCTACTTAAATTTGTTGAACAAAACGACTTACGTATTTTAAGCATGCTAACCTTTAGCCCGGTAAGCAAATAAAAAAAAAACGCAATATGTAGGCTACACGAAAACGGAGACGTCGAGTAACCAAAACAAATGCGTTAGACAAATTCGCACACGTTATTTATCAATTTAACTCTAGAATTAAAGGATATACAACGAGAAACAACGTTTGACAACCTTTAAACAGTTTTAATAACTATCTCAAAAATTGTCGCTCTGATGCAAACAACTGATGAGTTATCTACTTAAATTTGTTGAACAAAACGACTTACGTATTTTAAGCATGCTAACCATTAGCCCGGTAAGCAAATTAAAAAAAAAACGCAATATGTAGGCTACACGAGAACGGAGACGTCGAGTAACCAAAACAAATGCGTTGAACAAATTCGTACACGTTATTTATCAATTTAACTCTAGAATTAAAGGATATACAACGAGAAACAACGTTTGACAACCTTTAAACAGTTTTCATAACTATCTCAAAAATTGTCGCTCTGATGGAAACAATTGATGAGTTATCTACTTAAATTTGTTGAACAAAACGACTTACGTATTTTAAGCATGCTAACCTTTAACCCGGTAAGCAAATTAAAAAAAAAACGCAATATGTAGGCTACACGAGAACGGAGACGTCGAGTAACCAAAACAAATGCGTTAAACAAATTCGTACACGTTATTTATCAATTTAACTCTAGAATTAAAGGATATACAGCGAGAAACAACGTTTGACAACCTTTAAACAGTTTTAATAACTATCTCAAAAATTGTCGCTCTGATGCAAACAACTGAGGAGTTATCTACTTAAATTTGTTGAACAAAACGACTTACGTATTTTAAGCATGCTAACCTTTAGCCCGGTAAGCAAATAAAAAAAAAAACGCAATATGTAGGCTACACGAGAACGGAGACGTCGAGTAACCAAAACAAATGCGTTAGACAAATTCGCACACGTTTTTTATCAATTTAACTCTAGAATTAAAGGATATACAACGAGAAACAACGTTTGACAACCTTTAAGCAGTTTTAATAACTATCTCAAAAATTGTCGCTCTGATGCAAACAACTGATGAGTTATCTACTTAAATTTGTTGAACAAAACGACTTACGTATTTTAAGCATGCTAACCTTTAGCCCGGTAAGCAAATTAAAAAAAAAAACGCAATATGTAGGCTACACGAGAACGGAGACGTCGAGTAACCAAAACAAATGCGTTAAACAAATTCGTACACGTTATTTATCAATTTAACTCTAGAATTAAAGGATATACAACGAGAAACAACGTTTGACAACCTTTAAACAGTTTTAATAACTATCTCAAAAATTGTCGCTCTGATGCAAACAACTGAGGAGTTATCTACTTAAATTTGTTGAACAAAACGACTTACGTATTTTAAGCATGCTAACCTTTAGCCCGGTAAGCAAATTAGAAAAAAAACGAAATATGTAGGCTACACGAGAACGGAGCCGTCGAGTAACCAAAACAAATGCGTTAAACAAATTCGTACACGTTATTTATCAATTTAATTCTAGAATTAAAGGATATACAACGAGAAACAACGTTTGACAACCTTTAAACAGTTTTAATAACTATCTCAAAAATTGTCGCTCTAATGAAAACAACTGAGGAGTTATCTACTTAAATTTGTTGAACAAAACGACTTACGTATTTTAAGCATGCTAACCTTTAGCCCGGTAAGCAAATTAGAAAAAAACGAAATACGTAGGCTACACGAGAACGGAGCCGTCGAGTAACCAAAACAAATGCGTTAAACAAATTCGTACACGTTATTTATCAATTTAACTCTAGAATTAAAGGATATACAACGAGAAACAACGTTTGACAACCTTTAAACAGTTTTAATAACTATCTCAAAAATTGTCGCCCTGATGCAAACAACTGATGAGTTATCTACTTAAATTTGTTGAACAAAACGACTTACGTATTTTAAGCATGCTAACTTTCAGCCCGGTAAGCAAATTAAAAAAAAAACGCAATATGTAGGCTACACGAGAACGGAGACGTCGAGTAACCAAAACAAATGCGTTGAACAAATTCGTACACGTTATTTATCAATTTAACTCTAGAATTAAAGGATATACAACGAGAAACAACGTTTGACAACCTTTAAACAGTTTTAATAACTATCTCAAAAATTGCCGCTCTGATGCAAACAACTCCTGAGTTATCTACTCAAATTTGTTGAACAAAACGACTTACGTATTTTAAGCATGCTAACCTTTAGCCCGGTAAGCAAATTAAAAAAAAAAACGCAATATGTAGGCTACACGAGAACGGAGACGTCGAGTAACCAAAACAAATGCGTTAAACAAATTCGTACACGTTATTTATCAATTTAACTCTAGAATTAAAGGATATACAACTAGAAACAACGTTTGACAACCCTTAAACAGTTTTAATAACTATCTCAAAAATTGTCGCTCTGACGCAAACAACTGATGAGTTATCTACTCAAATTTGTTGAACAAAACGACTTACGTATTTTAAGCATGCTAACCTTTAGCCCGGTAAGCAAATTAAAAAAAAACGCAATATGTAGGCTACACGAGAACGGAGACGTCGAGTAACCAAAACAAATGCGTTAAACAAATTCGTACACGTTATTTATCAATTTAACTCTAGAATTAAAGGATATACAACGAGAAACAACGTTTGACAACCTTTAAACAGTTTTAATAACTATCTCAAAAATTGTCGCTCTGATGCAAACAACTGATGAGTTATCTACTTAAATTTGTTGAACAAAACAACTTACGTATTTTAAGCATGCTAACCTTTAGCCCGGTAAGCAAATTAAAAAAAAAACGCAATATGTAGGCTACACGAGAACTGAGCCGTCGAGTAACCAAAACAAATGCGTTAAACAAATTCGTACACGTTATTTATCAATTTAACTCTAGAATTAAAGGATATATAACGAGAAACAACGTTTGACAACCTTTAAACAGTTTTAATAACTATCTCAAAAATTGTCGCTCTGATGCAAACAACTGATGAGTTATCTACTTAAATTTGTTGAACAAAACAACTTACGTATTTTAGCATGCTAACCTTTAGCCCGGTAAGCAACTTAGAAAAAAAACGCAATATGTAGGCTACACGAGAACGGAGCCGTCGAGTAACCAAAACAAATGCGTTAAACAAATTCGTACACGTTATTTATCAATTTAACTCTAGAATTAAAGGATATACAACGAGAAACAACGTTTGACAACCTTTAAACAGTTTTAATAACTATCTCAAAAATTGTCGCTCTGATGGAAACAACTGATGAGTTATCTACTTAAATTTGTTGAACAAAACGACTTACGTATTTTAAGCATGCTAACCTTTAGCCCGGTAAGCAAATTAAAAAAAAAAAAACGCAATATGTAGGCTACACGAGAACGGAGACGTCGAGTAACCAAAACAAATGCGTTAAACAAATTCGTACACGTTATTTATCAATTTAACTCTAGAATTAAAGGATATACAACGAGAAACAACGTTTGACAACCTTTAAACAGTTTTAATAACTATCTCAAAAATTGTCGCTCTGATGCAAACAACTGATGAGTTATCTACTTAAATTTGTTGAACAAAACGACTTACGTATTTTAAGCATGCTAACCTTTAGCCCGGTAAGCAACTTAGAAAAAAAACGCAATATGTAGGCTACACGAGAACGGAGCCGTCGAGTAACCAAAACAAATGCGTTAAACAAATTCGTACACGTTATTTATCAATTTAACTCTAGAATTAAAGGATATACAACGAGAAACAACGTTTGACAACCTTTAAACAGTTTTAATAACTATCTCAAAAATTGTCGCTCTGATGCAAACAACTGATGAGTTATCTACTCAAATTTGTTGAACAAAACGACTTACGTATTTTAAGCATGCTAACCTTTAGCCCGGTAAGCAAATTAAAAAAAAACGCAATATGTAGGCTACACGAGAACTGAGCCGTCGAGTAACCAAAACAAATGCGTTAAACAAATTCGTACACGTTATTTATCAATTTAACTCTAGAATTAAAGGATATATAACGAGAAACAACGTTTGACAACCTTTAAACAGTTTTAATAACTATCTCAAAAATTGTCGCTCTGATGCAAACAACTGATGAGTTATCTACTTAAATTTGTTGAACAAAACGACTTACGTATTTTAAGCATGCTAACCTTTAGCCCGGTAAGCAAATTAAAAAAAAACGCAATATGTAGGCTACACGAGAACGGAGCCGTCGAGTAACCAAAACAAATGCGTTGAACAAATTCGTACACGTTATTTATCAATTTAACTCTAGAATTAAAGGATATACAACGAAAAACAACGTTTGACAACCTTTAAACAGTTTTAATAACTATCTCAAAAATTGTCGCTCTGATGCAAACAACTGATGAGTTATCTACTTAAATTTGTTGAACAAAACGACTTACGTATTTTAAGCATGCTAACCTTTAGCCCGGTAAGCAAATTAAAAAAAAAAAACGGAATATGTAGGCTACACGAGAACGGAGACGTCGAGTAACCAAAACAAATGCGTTAAACAAATTCGTACACGTTATTTATCAATTTAACTCTAGAATTAAAGGATATACAACGAGAAACAACGTTTGACAACCTTTAAACAGTTTTAATAACTATCTCAAAAATTGTCGCTCTGATGCAAACAACTGATGAGTTATCTACTCAAATTTGTTGAACAAAACGACTTACATATTTTAAGAATGCTAACCTTTAGCCCGGTAAGCAAATTAAAAAAAAACGCAATATGTAGGCTACACGAGAACGGAGACGTCGAGTAACCAAAACAAATGCGTTAAACAAATTCGTACACGTTATTTATCAATTTAACTCTAGAATTAAAGGATATACAACGAGAAACAACGTTTGACAACCTTTAAACAGTTTTAATAACTATCTCAAAAATTGTCGCTCTGATGCAAACAACTCCTGAGTTATCTACTCAAATTTGTTGAACAAAACGACTTACGTATTTTAAGCATGCTAACCTTTAGCCCGGTAAGCAAATTAAAAAAAAAAACGCAATATGTAGGCTACACGAGAACGGAGACGTCGAGTAACCAAAACAAATGCGTTAAACAAATTCGTACACGTTATTTATCAATTTAACTCTAGAATTAAAGGATATACAACTAGAAACAACGTTTGACAACCTTTAAACAGTTTTAATAACTATCTCAAAAATTGTCGCTCTGAGGCAAACAACTGATGAGTTATATACTCAAATTTGTTGAACAAAACGACTTACGTATTTTAAGCATGCTAACCTTTAGCCCGGTAAGCAAATTAAAAAAAAACGCAATATGTAGTCTACACGAGAACGGAGACGTCGAGTAACCAAAACAAATGCGTTAAACAAATTCGTACACGTTATTTATCAATTTAACTCTAGAATTAAAGGATATACAACGAGAAACAACGTTTGACAACTTTTAAACAGTTTTAATAACTATCTCAAAAATTGTCGCTCTGATGCAAACAACTGATGAGTTATCTACTTAAATTTGTTGAACAAAACAACTTACATATTTTAGCATGCTAACCTTTAGCCCGGTAAGCAACTTAGAAAAAAAACGCAATATGTAGGCTACACGAGAACGGAGCCGTCGAGTAACCAAAACAAATGCGTTAAACAAATTCGTACACGTTATTTATCAATTTAACTCTAGAATTAAAGGATATACAACGAGAAACAACGTTTGACAACCTTTAAACAGTTTTAATAACTATCTCAAAAATTGTCGCTCTGATGGAAACAACTGATGAGTTATCTACTTAAATTTGTTGAACAAAACGACTTACGTATTTTAAGCATGCTAACCTTTAGCCCGGTAAGCAAATTAAAAAAAAAACGCAATATGTAGGCTACACGAGAACGGAGACGTCGAGTAACCAAAACAAATGCGTTAAACAAATTCGTACACGTTATTTATCAATTTAACTCTAGAATTAAAGGATATACAACGAGAAACAACGTTTGACAACCTTTAAACAGTTTTAATAACTATCTCAAAAATTGTCGCTCTGATGCAAACAACTGATGAGTTATCTACTCAAATTTGTTGAACAAAACGACTTACGTATTTTAAGCATGCTAACCTTTAGCCCGGTAAGCAAATTTAAAAAAAAAAACGCAATATGTAGGCTACACGAGAACTGAGCCGTCGAGTAACCAAACCAAATGCGTTAAACAAATTCGTACACGTTATTTATCAATTTAACTCTATAATTAAAGGATATACAACGAGAAACAACGTTTGACAACCTTTAAACAGTTTTAATAACTATCTCAAAAATTGTCGCTCTGATGCAAACAACTGATGAGTTATCTACTTAAATTTGTTGAACAAAACGACTTACGTATTTTAAGCATGCTAATCTTTAGCCCGGTAAGCAAATTAAAAAAAAACGCAATATGTAGGCTACACGAGAACGGAGCCGTCGAGTAACCAAAACAAATGCGTTGAACAAATTCGTACACGTTATTTATCAATTTAACTCTAGAATTAAAGGATATACAACGAAAAACAACGTTTGACAACCTTTAAACAGTTTTAATAACTATCTCAAAAATTGTCGCTCTGATGCAAACAACTGATGAGTTATCTACTTAAATTTGTTGAACAAAACGACTTACGTATTTTAAGCATGCTAACCTTTAGCCCGGTAAGCAAATTAAAAAAAAAAAACGGAATATGTAGGCTACACGAGAACGGAGACGTCGAGTAACCAAAACAAATGCGTTAAACAAATTCGTACACGTTATTTATCAATTTAACTCTAGAATTAAAGGATATACAACGAGAAACAACGTTTGACAACCTTTAAACAGTTTTAATAACTATCTCAAAAATTGTCGCTCTGATGCAAACAACTGATGAGTTATCTACTCAAATTTGTTGAACAAAACGACTTACGTATTTTAAGCATGCTAACCTTTAGCCCGGTAAGCAAATTAAAAAAAAACGCAATATGTAGGCTACACGAGAACGGAGACGTCGAGTAACCAAAACAAATGCGTTAAACAAATTCGTACACGTTATTTATCAATTTAACTCTAAAATTAAAGGATATACAACGAGAAAGAACGTTTGACAACCTTTAAACAGTTTTAATAACTATCTCAAAAATTGTCGCTCTGATGCAAACAACTGAGGAGTTATCTACTTAAATTTGTTGAACAAAACGACTTACGTATTTTAAGCATGCTAACCTTTAGCCCGGTAAGCAAATTAAAAAAAAAAACGCAATATGTAGGCCACACGAGAACGGAGACGTCGAGTAACCAAAACAAATGCGTTAAACAAATTCGTACACGTTATTTATCAATTTAACTCTAGAATTAAAGGATATACAACGAGAAACAACGTTTGACAACCTTTAAACAGTTTTAATAACTATCTCAAAAATTGTCGCTCTGATGCAAACAACTGATGAGTTATCTACTTAAATTTGTTGAACAAAACGACTTACGTATTTTAAGCATGCTAACCATTAGCCCGGTAAGCAAATTAAAAAAAAAACGCAATATGTAGGCTACACGAGAACGGAGACGTCGAGTAACCAAAACAAATGCGTTAAACAAATTCGTACACGTTATTTATCAATTTAACTCTAGAATTAAAGGATATACAACGAGAAACAACGTTTGACAACCTTTAAACAGTTTTAATAACTATCTCAAAAATTGTCGCTCTGATGCAAACAACTGATGAGTTATCTACTTAAGTTTGTTGAACAAAACGACTTACGTATTTTAAGCATGCTAACTTTTAGCCCGGTAAGCAAATTAAAAAAAAAACGCAATATGTAGGCTACACGAGAACGGAGACGTCGAGTAACCAAAACAAATGCGTTAAACAAATTCGTACACGTTATTTATCAATTTAACTTTAGAATTAAAGGATATACAACGAGAAACAACGTTTGACAACCTTTAAACAGTTTTAATAACTATCTCAAAAATTGTCGCTCTGATGCAAACAACTGATGAGTTATCTACTTAAATTTGTTGAACAAAACGACTTACGTATTTTAAGCATGCTAACCTTTAGCCCGGTAAGCAAATAAAAAAAAAACGCAATATGTAGGCTACACGAAAACGGAGACGTCGAGTAACCAAAACAAATGCGTTAAAAAATTCGTACACGTTATTTATCAATTTAACTCTAGAATTAAAGGATATACAACGAGAAACAATGTTTGACAACCTTTAAACAGTTTTAATAACTATCTCAAAAATTGTCGCTCTGATGCAAACAACTGAGGAGTTATCTACTTAAATTTGTTGAACAAAACGACTTACGTATTTTAAGCATGCTAACCTTTAGCCCGGTAAGCAAATTAAAAACAAAACGCAATATGTAGGCTACACGAGAACGGAGACGTCGAGTAACCAAAACAAATGCGTTAAACAAATTCGTACACGTTATTTATCAATTTAACTCTAGAATTAAAGGATATACAACGAGAAACAACGTTTGACAACCTTTAAACAGTTTTAATAACTATCCAAAAATTGTCGCTCTGATGCAAACAACTGATGAGTTATCTACTTAAATTTGTTGAACAAAACGACTTACGTATTTTAAGCATGCTAACCTTTAGCCCGGTAAGCAAATTAAAAAAAAAAACGCAATATGTAGGCTACACGAGAACGGAGACGTCGAGTAACCAAAACAAATGCGTTAAACAAATTCGTACACGTTATTTATCAATTTAACTCTAGAATTAAAGGATATACAACGAGAAACAACGTTTGACAACCTTTAAATAGTTTTAATAACTATCTCAAAAATTGTCGCTCTGATGCAAACAACTGCTGAGTTATCTACTCAAATTTGTTGAACAAAACGACTTACGTATTCTAAGCATGCTAACCTTTAGCCCGGTAAGCAAATTAAAAAAAAAACGCAATATGTAGGCTACAAGAGAACGGAGACGTCGAGTAACCAAAACAAATGCGTTAAACAAATTCGTACCCGTTATTTATCAATTTAACTCTAGAATTAAAGGATATACAACGATAAAAAACGTTTGACAACCTTTAAACAGTTTTAATAACTATCTCAAAAATTGTCGCTCTGATGCAAACAACTGAGGAGTTATCTACTTAAATTTGTTGAACAAAACGACTTACGTATTTTAAGCATGCTAACCTTTAGCCCGGTAAGCAAATTAAAAAAAAAAACGCAATATGTAGGCTACACGAGAACGGAGACGTCGAGTAACCAAAACAAATGCGTTAAACAAATTCGTACACGTTATTTATCAATTTAACTCTAGAATTAATTGATATACAACGAGAAACAACGTTTGACAACCTTTAAACAGTTTTAAAAACTATCTCAAAAATTGTCGCTCTGATGCAAACAACTGATGAGTTATCTACTTAAATTTGTTGAACAAAACGACTTACGTATTTTAAGCATGCTAACCTTTAGCCCGGTAAGCAAATTAAAAAAAAACGCAATATGTAGGCTACACGAGAACGGAGACGTCGAGTAACCAAAACAAATGCGTTACACAAATTCGTACACGTTATTTATCAATTTAACTCTAGAATTAAAGGATATACAACGAGAAACAACGTTTGACAACCTTTAAACAGTTTTAATAACTATCTCAAAAATTGTCGCTCTGATGCAAACAACTGATGAGTTATCTACTTAAATTTGTTGAACAAAACGACTTACGTATTTTAAGCATGCTAACCTTTAGCCCGGTAAGCAAATAAAAAAAAAACGCAATATGTAGGCTACACGAAAACGGAGACGTCGAGTAACCAAAACAAATGCGTTAAACAAATTCGTACACGTTATTTATCAATTTAACTCTAGAATTAAAGGATATACAACGAGAAACAATGTTTGACAACCTTTAAACAGTTTTAATAACTATCTCAAAAATTGTCGCTCTGATGCAAACAACTGAGCAGTTATCTACTTAAATTTGTTGAACAAAACGACTTACGTATTTTAAGCATGCTAACCTTTAGCCCGGTAAGCAAATTAAAAACAAAACGCAATATGTAGGCTACACGAGAACGGAGACGTCGAGTAACCAAAACAAATGCGTTAAACAAATTCGTACACGTTATTTATCAATTTAACTCTAGAATTAAAGGATATACAACGAGAAACAACGTTTGACAACCTTTAAACAGTTTTAATAACTATCCAAAAATTGTCGCTCTGATGCAAACAACTGATGAGTTATCTACTTAAATTTGTTGAACAAAACGACTTACGTATTTTAAGCATGCTAACCTTTAGCCCGGTAAGCAAATTAAAAAAAAAAAACGCAATATGTAGGCTACACGAGAACGGAGACGTCGAGTAACCAAAACAAATGCGTTAAACAAATTCGTACACGTTATTTATCAATTTAACTCTAGAATTAAAGGATATACAACGAGAAACAACGTTTGACAACCTTTAAATAGTTTTAATAACTATCTCAAAAATTGTCGTTCTGATGCAAACAACTGCTGAGTTATCTACTCAAATTTGTTGAACAAAACGACTTACGTATTCTAAGCATGCTAACCTTTAGCCCGGTAAGCAAATTAAAAAAAAAACGCAATATGTAGGCTACACGAGAACGGAGACGTCGAGTAACCAAAACAAATGCGTTAAACAAATTCGTACACGTTATTTATCAATTTAACTCTAGAATTAAAGGATATACAACGATAAAAAACGTTTGACAACCTTTAAACAGTTTTAATAACTATCTCAAAAATTGTCGCTCTGATGCAAACAACTGCTGAGTTATCTACTCAAATATGTTGATCAAAACGACTTACGTATTTTAAGCATGCTAACCTTTAGGCCGGTAAGCAAATTAAAAAAAAACGCAATATGTAGGCTACACGAGAACGGAGACGTCGAGTAACCAAAACAAATGCGTTAAACAAATTCGTACAATTTATTTATCAATTTAACTCTAGAATTAAAGGATATACAACGAGAAACAACGTTTGACAACCTTTAAACGGTTTTAATAACTATCTCAAAAATTGTCGCTCTGATGCAAACAACTGATGAGTTATCTACTTAAATTTGTTGAACAAAACGACTTACGTATTTTAAGCATGCTAACCTTTAGCCCGGTAAGCAAATTAAAAAAAAAACGCAATATGTAGGCTACACGAGAACGGAGACGTCGAGTAACCAAAACAAATGCGTTAAACAAATTCGTACACGTTATTTATCAATTTAACTCTAGAATTAAAGGATATACAACGAGAAACAACGTTTGACAACCTTTAAACAGTTTTAATAACTATCTCAAAAATTGTCGCTCTGATGCAAACAACTGATGAGTTATCTACTTAAATTTTATTAACAAAACGACTTACGTATTTTAAGCATGCTAACCTTTAGCCCGGTAAGCAAATAAAAAAAAACGCAATATGTAGGCTACACGAAAACGGAGACGTCGAGCAACCAAAACAAATGCGTTAAACAAATTCGTACACGTTATTTATCAATTTAACTCTAGAATTAAAGGATATACAACGAGAAACAATGTTTGACAACCTTTCAACAGTTTTAATAACTATCTCAAAAATTGTCGCTCTGATGCAAACAACTGAGGAGTTATCTACTTAAATTTGTTGAACAAAACGACTTACGTATTTTAAGCATGCTAACCTTTAGCCCGGTAAGCAAATTAAAAACAAAACGCAATATGTAGGCTACACGAGAACGGAGACGTCGAGTAACCAAAACAAATGCGTTAAACAAATTCGTACACGTTATTTATCAATTTAACTCTAGAATTAAAGGATATACAACGAGAAACAACGTTTGACAACCTTTAAACAGTTTTAATAACTATCCAAAAATTGTCGCTCTGATGCAAACAACTGATGAGTTATCTACTTAAATTTGTTGAACAAAACGACTTACGTATTTTAAGCATGCTAACCTTTAGCCCAGTAAGCAAATTAAAAAAAAAACGCAATATGTAGGCTACACGAGAACGGAGACGTCGAGTAACCAAAACAAATGCGTTAAACAAATTCGCACACGTTATTTATCAATTTAACTCTAGAATTAAAGGATATACAACGAGAAACAACGTTCGACAACCTTTAAACAGTTTTAATAACTATCTCAAAAATTGTCGCTCTGATGCAAACAACTGATGAGTTATCTACTTAAATTTGTTGAACAAAACGACTTACGTATTTTAAGCATGCTAACCTTTAGCCCGGTAAGCAAATTAAAAAAAAAAAACGCAATATGTAGGCTACACGAGAACGTAGACGTCGAGTAACCAAAACAAATGCGTTAAACAAATTCGTACACGTTATTTATCAATTTAACTCTAGAATTAAAGGATATACAACGAGAAACAACGTTTGACAACCTTTAAACAGTTTTAATAACTATCTCAAAAATTGTCGCTCTGATGCAAACAACTGATGAGTTATCTACTTAAATTTGTTGAACAAAACGACTTACGTATTTTAAGCATGCTAACCTTTAGCCCGGTAAGCAAATTAGGAAAAAAAACGCAATATGTAGGCTACACGAGAACGGAGACGTCGAGTAACCAAAACAAATGCGTTAAACAAATTCGTACACGTTATTTATCAATTTAACTCTAGAATTAAAGGATATACAACGAGAAACAACGTTTGACAACCTTTAAACGGTTTTAATAACTATCTCAAAAATTGTCGCTCTGATGCAAACAACTGATGAGTTATCTACTTAAATTTGTTGAACAAAACGACTTACGTATTTTAAGCATGCTAACCTTTAGCCCGGTAAGCAAATTAGGAAAAAAAACGCAATATGTAGGCTACACGAGAACGGAGACGTCGAGTAACCAAAACAAATGCGTTAAACAAATTCGTACACGTTATTTATCAATTTAACTCTAGAATTAAAGGATATACAACGAGAAACAACGTTCGACAACCTTTAAACAGTTTTAATAACTATCTCAAAAATTGTCGCTCTGATGCAAACAACTGATGAGTTATCTACTTAAATTTGTTGAACAAAACGACTTACGTATTTTAAGCATGCTAACCTTTAGCCCGGTAAGCAAATTAAAAAAAAAACGCAATATGTAGGCTACACGAGAACGTAGACTTCGAGTAACCAAAACAAATGCGTTAAACAAATTCGTACACGTTATTTATCAATTTAACTCTAGAATTAAAGGATATACAACGAGAAACAACGTTTGACAACCTTTAAACAGTTTTAATAACTATCTCAAAAATTGTCGCTCTGATGCAAACAACTTATGAGTTATCTACTTAAATTTGTTGAACAAAACGACTTACGTATTTTAAGCATGCTAACCTTTAGCCCGGTAAGCAAATTTAAAAAAAAAACGCAATATGTAGGCTACACAACTATCTCAAAAATTGTCGCTCTGATGCAAACAACTGAGGAGTTATCTACTTAAATTTGTTGAACAAAACGACTTACGTATTTTAAGCATGCTAACCTTTAGCCCGGTAAGCAAATTAAAAAAAAAAAACGCAATATGTAGGCTACACGAGAACGGAGACGTCGAGTAACCAAAACAAATGCGTTAAACAAAATCGTACACGTTATTTATCAATTTAACTCTAGAATTAAAGGATATACAACGAGAAAGAACGTTTGACAACCTTTAAACAGTTTTAATAAATATCTCAAAAATTGTCGCTCTAATGCAAACAACTGAGGAGTTATCTACTTAAATTTGTTGAACAAAACGACTTACGTATTTTAAGCATGCTAACCTTTAGCCCGGAATGTAAATTAAAAAAAAAAAAACGCAATATGTAGGCTACACGAGAACGGAGCCGTCGAGTAACCAAAACAAATGCGTTAAACAAATTCGTACACGTTATTTATCAATTTAACTCTAGAATTAAAGGATATACAACGAGAAAGAACGTTTGACAACCTTTAAACAGTTTTAATAAATATCTCAAAAATTGTCGCTCTGATGCAAACAACTGAGGAGTTATCTACTTAAATTTGTTGAACAAAACGACTTACGTATTTTAAGCATGCTAACCTTTAGCCCGGAAAGCAAATTAAAAAAAAAAAACGCAATATGTAGGCTACACGAGAACGGAGCCGTCGAGTAACCAAAACAAATGCGTTAAACAAATTCGTACACGTTATTTATCAATTTAACTCTAGAATTAAAGGATATACAACGAGAAACAACGTTTGACAACCTTTAAACAGTTTTAATAACTATCTCAAAAATTGTCGCTCTGATGCAAACAACTGATGAGTTATCTACTTAAATTTGTTGAACAAAACGACTTACGTATTTTAAGCATGCTAACCTTTAGCCCGGTAAGCAAATTAGGAAAAAAAACGCAATATGTAGGCTACACGAGAACGGAGCCGTCGAGTAACCAAAACAAATGCGTTAAACAAATTCGTACACGTTATTTATCAATTTAACTCTAGAATTAAAGGATATACAACGAGAAACAACGTTTGACAACCTTTAAACGGTTTTAATAACTATCTCAAAAATTGTCGCTCTGATGCAAACAACTGATGAGTTATCTACTTAAATTTGTTGAACAAAACGACTTACGTATTTTAAGCATGCTAACCTTTAGCCCGGTAAGCAAATTAGGAAAAAAAACGCAATATGTAGGCTACACGAGAACGGAGACGTCGAGTAACCAAAACAAATGCGTTAAACAAATTCGTACACGTTATTTATCAATTTAACTCTAGAATTAAAGGATATACAACGAGAAACAACGTTCGACAACCTTTAAACAGTTTTAATAACTATCTCAAAAATTGTCACTCTGATGCAAACAACTGATGAGTTATCTACTTAAATTTGTTGAACAAAACGACTTACGTATTTTAAGCATGCTAACCTTTAGCCCGGAAAGCAAATTAAAAAAAAAAAACGCAATATGTAGGCTACACGAGAACGGAGCCGTCGAGTAACCAAAATAAATGCGTTAAACAAATTCGTACACGTTATTTATCAATTTAACTCTAGAATTAAAGGATATACAACGAGAAACAACGTTTGACAACCTTTAAAGAGTTTTAATAACTTTCTCAAAAATTGTCGCTCTGATGCAAAAAACTGATGAGTTATCTACTTAAATTTGTTGAACAAAACGACTTACGTATTTTAAGCATGCTAACCTTTAACCCGGTAAGCAAATTAAAAAAAAAACGCAATATGTAGGCTACACGAGAACGGAGACGTCGAGTAACCAAAACAAATGCGTTAAACAAATTCGTACACGTTATTTATCAATTTAACTCTAGGATTAAAGGATATACAACGAGAAACAACGTTTGACAACCTTTAAACAGTTTTAATAACTATCTCAAAAATTGTCGCTCTGATGCAAACAACTGATGAGTTATCTACTTAAATTTGTTGAACAAAACGACTTACGTATTTTAAGCATGCTAACCTTTAGCCCGGTAAGCAAATTAAAAAAAAACGCAATATGTAGGCTACACGAGAACGGAGACGTCGAGTAACCAAAACAAATGCGTTAAACAAATTCGTACACGTTATTTATCAATTTAACTCTAGAATTAAAGGATATACAACGAGAAACAACGTTTGACAACCTTTAAACAGTTTTAATAACTATCTAAAAAATTGTCGCTCTGATGCAAACAACTGATGAGTTATCTACTTAAATTTGTTGAACAAAACGACTTACGTATTTTAAGCATGCTAACCTTTAGCCCGGTAAGCAAATTTAAAAAAAACGCAATATGTAGGCTACACGAGGACGGAGACGTCGAGTAACCAAAACAAATGCGTTAAACAAATTCGTACACGTTATTTATCAATTTAACTCTAGAATTAAAGGATATACAACGAGAAACAACGTTTGACAACCTTTAAACAGTTTTAATAACTATCTCAAAAATTGGCGCTCTGATGCAAACAACTGATGAGTTATCTACTTAAATTTGTTGAACAAAACGACTTACGTATTTTAAGCATGCTAACCTTTAGCCCGGTAAGCAAATTAAAAAAAAAAACGCAATATGTAGGCTACACGAGAACGGAGACGTCGAGTAACCAAAACAAATGCGTTAAACAAATTCGTACACGTTATTTATCAATTTAACTCTAGAATTAAAGGATATACAACGAGAAACAACGTTTGACAACCTTTAAACAGTTTTAATAACTATCTCAAAAATTGTCGCTCTGATGCAAACAACTGATGAGTTATCTACTTAAATTTGTTGAACAAAACGACTTACGTATTTTAAGCATGCTAACCTTTAGCCCGGTAAGCAAATTAAAAAAAAAACGCAATATGTAGGCTACACGAGAACGGAGACGTCGAGTAACCAAAACAAATGCGTTAAACAAATTCGCACACGTTATTTATCAATTTAACTCTAGAATTAAAGGATATACAACGAGAAACAACGTTCGACAACCTTTAAACAGTTTTAATAACTATCTCAAAAATTGTCGCTCTGATGCAAACAACTGATGAGTTATCTACTTAAATTTGTTGAACAAAACGACTTACGTATTTTAAGCATGCTAACCTTTAACCCGGTAAGCAAATTAAAAAAAAAACGCAATATGTAGGCTACACGAGAACGGAGACGTCGAGTAACCAAAACAAATGCGTTAAACAAATTCGTACACGTTATTTATCAATTTAACTATAGGATTAAAGGATATACAACGAGAAACAACGTTTGACAACCTTTAAACAGTTTTAATAACTATCTCAAAAATTGTCGCTCTGATGCAAACAACTGATGAGTTATCTACTTAAATTTGTTGAACAAAACGACTTACGTATTTTAAGCATGCTAACCTTTAGCCCGGTAAGCAAATTAAAAAAAAACGCAATATGTAGGCTACACGAGAACGGAGACGTCGAGTAACCAAAACAAATGCGTTAAACAAATTCGTACACGTTATTTATCAATTTAACTCTAGAATTAAAGGATATACAACGAGAAACAACGTTTGACAACCTTTAAACAGTTTTAATAACTATCTAAAAAATTGTCGCTCTGATGCAAACAACTGATGAGTTATCTACTTAAATTTGTTGAACAAAACGACTTACGTATTTTAAGCATGCTAACCTTTAGCCCGGTAAGCAAATTAAAAAAAAACGCAATATGTAGGCTACACGAGGACGGAGACGTCGAGTAACCAAAACAAATGCGTTAAACAAATTCGTACACGTTATTTATCAATTTAACTCTAGAATTAAAGGATATACAACGAGAAACAACGTTTGACAACCTTTAAACAGTTTTAATAACTATCTCAAAAATTGTCGCTCTGATGCAAACAACTGATGAGTTATCTACTTAAATTTGTTGAACAAAACGACTTACGTATTTTAAGCATGCTAACCTTTAGCCCGGTAAGCAAATTAAAAAAAAAACGCAATATGTAGGCTACACGAGAACGGAGACGTCGAGTAACCAAAACAAATGCGTTAAACAAATTCGTACACGTTATTTATCAATTTAACTCTAGAATTAAAGGATATATAACGAGAAACAACGTTTGACAACCTTTAAACAGTTTTAATAACTATCTCAAAAATTGTCGCTCTGATGCAAACAACTGATGAGTTATCTACTTAAATTTGTTGAACAAAACGACTTACGTATTTTAAGCATGCTAACATTTAGCCCGGTAAGCAAATAAAAAAAAAAACGCAATATGTAGGCTACACGAGAACGGAGACGTCGAGTAACCAAAATAAATCCGTTAAACAATTTCGTACACGTTATTTATCAATTTAACTCTAGAATTAAAGGATATACAACGAGAAACAACGTTTGACAACCTTTAAACAGTTTTAATAACTATCTCAAAAATTGTCGCTCTGATGCAAACAACTGATGAGTTATCTACTTAAATTTGTTGAACAAAACGACTTACGTATTTTAAGCATGCTAACATTTAGCCCGGTAAGCAAATAAAAAAAAAAAACGCAATATGTAGGCTACACGAGAACGGAGACGTCGAGTAACCAAAATAAATCCGTTAAACAATTTCGTACACGTTATTTATCAATTTAACTCTAGAATTAAAGGATATACAACGAGAAACAACGTTTGACAACCTTTAAACAGTTTTAATAACTATCTCAAAAATTGTCGCTCTGATGCAAACAACTGATGAGTTATCTACTTAAATTTGTTGAACAAAACAACTTACGTATTTTAAGCATGCTAACCTTTAGCCCGGTAAGCAAATTAAAAAAAAAAACGCAATATGTAGGCTACACGAGAACGGAGACGTCGAGTAACCAAAACAAATGAGTTAAACAAATTCGTACACGTTATTTATCAATTTAACTCTAGAATTAAAGGATATACAACGAGAAACAACGTTTGACAACCTTTAAACAGTTTTAATAACTATCTCAAAAAGTGTCGCTCTGATGCAAACAACTGATGAGTTATCTACTTAAATTTGTTGAACAAAACGACTTACGTATTTTAAGCATGCTAACCTTTAGCCCGGTAAGCAAATTAAAAAAAAAACGCAATATGTAGGCTACACGAGAACGGAGCCGTCGAGTAAACAAAACAAATGCGTTGAACAAATTCGTACACCTTATTTATCAATTTAACTCTAGAATTAAAGGATATACAACGAGAAACAAAGTTTGACAACCTTTAAACAGTTTTAATAACTATCTCAAAAATTGTCGCTATGATGCAAACAACTGATGACTTATCTACTTAAATTTGTTGAACAAAACGACTTACGTATTTTAAGCATGCTAACCTTTAGCCCGGTAAGCAAATTAAAAAAAAAACGCAATATGTAGGCTACACGAGAACGGAGACGTCGAGTAACCAAAACAAATGCGTTAAACAAATTCGTACACGTTATTTATCAATTTAACTCTAGAATTAAAGGATATATAACGAGAAACAACGTTTGACAACCTTTAAACAGTTTTAATAACTATCTCAAAAATTGTCGCTCTGATGCAAACAACTGATGAGTTATCTACTCAAATTTGTTGAACAAAACGACTTACGTATTTTAAGCATGCTAACCTTTAGCCCGGTAAGCAAATTAAAAAAAAAACGCAATATGTAGGCTACACG